>NC_052131.2:45244976-45549825 GCF_016086655.4 Lepeophtheirus salmonis
AAAATTGATATCATTGAAAATGAAAATAAAGAGGACATTTCGGATCGTGAAATAAATTCACGCAGGATCAAATCTTCTGAGACTCTGACCTACCATTTAGAACCAGATGAAAAATGAACAATATTGAAGACTTATCTAAATCAAAACTACAATGTGGCATGATGGAGAAAAAAGAAACAAAAGCAAGGATTGTCAATCATGCTAGCAAGTGCAAGTGAAATATCTGAAGATCTTACAGAAATATGTAAAGAAATAAAAACATTCTTCTCCGAGCTATATCAATGCTTCGATTGAACAGGACTTAAGAAATGCTTCAGATGTACCCATCGATCAGCATACTTCTGTAAAGAACTGAGATGTAATGCAGACAGTAAATTCACAATTCCTCCGGATGATAATAATTTCATCGAGAAACATTTAACAATACAAGAAATCACAACTGCTGTGAGAGAAAATGCTAAATCTAATAAAACTCCTGGACAATCTGGTTTTAGTTTTGAATTTTACAAAAATATATACTTTATATCGCTCCTATCTTATTACAATTTTACGAAAAGATAATGAGCGTCAGATTTTTTCCTGAATGTGCGTCTGATGGAAATATCATACTGATTTCTAAAAAATAAAATAAAGATGCAAAATTCATACAAAATTGTTTTGAGGCCTCTTAGCTGTCATTACAAGATTTTTACATACATTATGTTCAATTGCATAAACAACGTACTTGATAAAATTTTACATGAATCTCAGTATGACTTCTTAAAACATAAACTAATGGACTACATTCCTTTCACTCTACAAACGTGTATAGAAAGTCACCAAGAGCGGACTTTAATGAATGTGCATTTCGCCATGGCCTATAATACGTTATCACACGAATATATTATGAAAACGCTTTACAAAAAGGGTTTTTATATATCATTCGAATGGTAGGCGTAACCTTTCAAGAAACAGAACAGCTATAAGCTATGGAAACCAGTGAACTTATTTTGAAATAAAAGGGGCGTCCGCCAGGGGATCCCCTGTCTGCAACAATTTTCATCATATTGTGACAAACTTATTCGTGATGTTCACTCAGAAGCCACGATAAAGGGATTTCAACTATCTGACAGAATTTTAAAATGTCTGTGCTATGCAGACGACTAACTATGGTGTTTTTAAGGAGTCCTATCAAATATAAAAATTAAGTAAAATATTTATACGTATATTTAAATTTTAACCAAAAAATCTGGTCTTTTGTGAATGAAGAGAAACACGAACATTTATGTCCTTATAGCCCCCTAATACCCAATGAGTCGCGGCAATTTGGTTTGGAACAAAGGTCAAATTATTAGGATCACGGGTTGGCCCCGATAATTATGTTGATGAATTATAAGAAATCCTCTCAAGGATAATTCTAAAAGGAAGTATTGGTCGCTGTACTGGTAAAAAATTTCCTAAGACTGACCTATAGAACTTCCCAAGATCCATCACAAAATCCTTTGAGCCTAGCCGAGAATCCCCCAGTTTTTCGAAGACTTTGGATAGGCCCGAGTATGGGCAGTCGGTGTATTTTTATCCTTTTGTAACTAGAAAGTGGTTCAATTGGACGCTCCAAAAGTATTGTGTGTCTCACAATTTCCTGATCCAATAGAAGTTGAGGCATTTCCAAAAATTAGCAAATTATATCCCGCTTAAACCGCCATATTTTATTGGATTGTGTTTTCTTTGAGTTGATACATTTTTCTTCTTTAAGATTTTAATGAAAGAATCTTCGAATACATTAAGCTATATTTAGAGAGAATGGAGATATTGGGAACAAGTGGGAGATTTTGGAAACAATTTACGTGTTCCGTGCGCTTATTCTATCCCATGTGCAGAAATTTAGCATAGTGGCTTAAAGCTATTTTTATCCTTGAGAGGATTTCTGTATAATTCATCAACATACTATCGGGGCCAACCCACGATCCTAATAATTTGAGGCATTTTTCAAAAATAAATTGTGGCCACTCTTTGGATATTAGGTGGCTATAAGGACATAAATTTTTGGTTTTCTCTTCATTCACAAAAGACCAGATTTGTCGGAAAAACATTTAAGCATGCGTATAAATGTTTTAATCGATTTTAGTGTTTTGATAGGACTCACTGAAAACACCATAGTTAGGTCGTCTACATAGCACATATATTTTAAAGTTCTGTGAGATAGTTGAAATCCTTTTATCGTGGCTTCTGAGTGAACATCACGAATAAGTTTGTCTAGGCATTTGATGAAAATTGTTGCAGACAGTGGATCTCCCTGGTGAACGCCCCTTTTATTCTCAAAATAGCTGCACTGGTTTCCATACTTTATGGCTGTTCTATTTCTTGCTAAGGTTACGCCGACCATTCGAATGATATATTCTTCAAACCCCTTTCTGTACAGCGTTTTGATAATCTATTCGTGTGATAAAGTATTATAAGACTTGGCGAAATCCACGGCCATTAACGTCAGCCCTTGGGCACTTTCTATACACGTTTGTAGAGTAAAAGGAATGCAGTCCATTAGCTTATGCTTTAAAAGGCCATACTGAGATTCATGTAAAATTTTATTCAATACGTTGTTTATGCGACTTAATATAATGTATATAAAAATCTTGTTAAGGCAGTTTTGCATAGTAAGAGGCCTCGAATTTTTTATAAACTTTACATCTTTATTTTGTTTAGCAATCAGTATGATATTTCCATCAGACGCATATTCAGGAAAATATTCTACACTCATTATCTTTTCGTAAAATTGCAATATAATAGGAGCAAATTATATCTTTTTTTGTAAAATTCAAAACTAAAACCAGATTGTCCAGGAGTTTTATTAGATTTAGCGTTTTCTCTCAATCCTTCCGAAATAAAATGTTTTCACACCAGTCCAATTGGGGAATAATAATTCAGATATATATTAAAAACTCTGATGGTTGTTTAAACCTACCTGTAAACTTATTCCAATAATTATGATTGATAAAATCATCACAAAATCAAATGATATTTAATGTAATATAATATTAAGACTCATTATTAGGTAACAAATAATTAAGTTTGAATAAGGACCCTGATAGGATAAAAATATTTCAATTAGGCATTGAATTCACTCTTATCCGAGTTCATCCATGTCCAAGAAGATAAACGCGAATTTGCACACTACGACTCCCGTGCAAAGTATTCCTGAAATTTATTCTGCTGTCATGATTCATGGTAGATATAAGAAAAAGTGGTATTGCCTTACATAATTAGATCTCCTCCGGCCTCATACCTCAGTACTGCATACGGGTGGACTCCGAGAGAACTCACCCCCTCCTCCGAATACTCTATAAGAGCCAAATTCACAACTTCTTCCACACAATTAGAACTTCCATCTGATTTTGTGACCCTTTGAATTGCTAATTAACCAAACAACTTGGAAAAGTCGAGATCCTTCCGCTTCACTTCGCGTCTTCTCTTCCTTAGACAGTAATAATATTCTTCCCTTCACTTCGCGTCCCTACACTTAACGTACGGAAGTTATTTCCTTATTATTGAAAGGTTGCGATAATTGATTTTCAGCTATCCACTGTCGCTGTCTCCAATTTCTAGACAGAAAGAGACGTGCAAAATTATACAGGATACCCCGATAATTTAGTATAATTATTTCATTGATATATGAATACATAGTAGTCACATAAATATCTAGTTGTACTAATGAAAGAAAAGAAGAACGCATAAAAAGAGTTTTTATTCTTAAATTAAAAAAATAATTAAAAGCTATTTTTATTATTTAACGACAAACCCAAACTTAGCGGGGGCCCTTTTTGAAAGTTTTTTATTTTGAAATTAGAAATAGAGAAAAATATTAACATTTGAAAAAATGTCATTCAATCATCATTGGAAAAGGGAAGGAAATATGTTTGACCGTTCTAAAAAAAAGGTAATTAAAAAACCAAATGAACTAAATTATTTATTATGAAAGGCCCTTTATTAATTTTAGGAAAATGAAAAGGCCCATATTTCATTTTTTTTAAAAGTCACTTCATATTAGGTATATAAAAAATGAGATGTTAGTCGGAAAATTTGAATAAAGTATTCAAAACCTACCCAAAGAATAATCTTTGAATCTGCCCTAAAAACATGTACTCTTTTTTCTTCCTTTTTTTTGTGTGCTTAGTTTGTCAAACTAAGGTTATATTCTTTAGTTGAATACTAATTATATGAAAGTAAAAATTGATTTAAACAATCGTGTAACGAATGTCTTATATTCTGAAGGCATAAAATAAATATAACAACCCAAACAAAGTTGAAACTTGAATAGGGTTTTGAATTTTCCAAAGCTGTTATCATGATAATTTAATTTTTGCGGAGGGGAATTCAAAATGCGGAAGTTTATAGATAATGAAGAATAACACTGATTATGGGTTGGGGTGTTATAATACTCTACCAAGTCACATCTGAAGGAGAGGGTGAGTGTTACTCCTCACCGGAGTGTCCAGTCTCCAGAGGCTTCCATCAGAAGAAGTGAACCAAGCTCGAGTCTGACTACATAGTCAAGGTTTACAAGGGATTTAAGCCTCATATTAAAGCAATTAAAGAGCTGAGGGCTCACATATTGGTTAAAAGTTATGCCAAGTACTATTTTTAGTTGATTTTGTTAAATAAACATCCTAACAAAACCTATCGTTTACATTTTTCTCTTGAAAAATTGATTTTTTTTTTGTACTAATAGATAAGATCAACCGTGTATATCGCTCAAACCAGTAGCGGACTTTCACACAGGAAGTCATGTATAATTTTAGCCCTCCTACACCACAGATTAACTAAAAATGGGCACTTTGTTGGGGAAATTTCGGATTTTATATATTATTTTAGAAGGTAAACTTAAGATCTTCTTTTTATTACAAAAAAATATATTTCTACCCTAATATAGGGCTCTATAAAAAGGCATTGCAGGAGAAGCATGGAGCCTATGGCTCCTCTGATATTCCGCCACTGGTTCAAACCCTAGTATAGAGTCTTTGACGTTAAATAAGAAGGGGAAATAGATTACAGTTAGGATACTATTTAAGCAATACTCAAAAAAGTGGTAGCAAAATGAAAAAAAATATTACATACATTTAGAAAAATCCTTAGCGGGCATATTCTTAGTAATAAATCCCGACATATTGAGGAGAAAATATTTATCTGCATGTTTCATTTAATCTGTGTTAGTGAAGCTATTATGTAATTGTACATATATATTTGTAAATCCTGGTGCGTTAAATTTAATTCTTTTCATAATTAAATATTTAAATATTTTAAATAGTATGTATAATATTTGTACGTATTGTAATTACTATAGTAATATTAATGATATAGATCCCCTCTCGGTTTCATGGAATCAATAAGTAATGAAAGTTTGTCGGCAGACACAACCATCAATGGAAACTTTTTCACCACAAAAATACATTTTGATTTCACATTCAGTAATCAAATTCCCTTGTACGGAAAAAGAATAAAACATATCCATAAGAAAATACTTGCAACTACATATACTAGGACATGACATCCAACTGCACACATCGGCCTCTCATCCCATCATCACTGGGATGCTTCATACTAATCCTACTTCTCTCGAGTCTCCTATTCGTGGATGCAAATATAGGCAACGCCAATCTACAAAACATAATCTCTCTTATTCCTTCATATCAACTCCAAATCCAAGAAAGCTTATTTAAGCCATTTTCATTCAATGTGTCTTCTCTCGTCGCTGCTGCCATCGTAGGGAACTTTATATTTGTTTTTCTGAGTAAGGGACTATTCCTCACAGTCATACCATGGTCATGATCTCCTATATATTTCTTGTTTGCTTTCAGTGTTTTACGTTCTTGCTTTCCTTCCCGAAAATAGGATCGGATCCTCAAAACGGAATGGGAATACCTTTTACGGAGATTATGAGGAGGATTACTACGATGGAGACTACTTCTATGATGAACGACGCCGAAGACTTCAAAAAAGGTGTGAGCATCACAAATAATTTTTTTTTAAAGATATACATTTATATGCTGTTCTTTATTTTCAGGTCAGACATCCTTCCCCTGCTTGACTTGTCATTCCCAGCATCACAAGAAGAGATGGAAAGTAGATCCAGTAAAGCTACTCGTATCAAAAATGGGTAAATTTCTTAAGCATGCGACTCATTAATGATGAAAAGAGTCAAAACTAATTCATAGCATATTTTCTCTTTAATCCATGCATGTAGTTTATCCCACTTCTTCACTTACCCTGCGGAGAGAATATCAAATGCCTTCCAGGATCTGTATCAAATCTATGAAAACTATTGGAGAGGTGTAGTTGGAAGTAGCAAACTTCAAAGTAGGAAAATTAAACTTAAACAGGAGGAAGCTTTTCTACGAAAGTCAGCCTCTCATTATCAAAAACACAAAAAGTTCCTCCTGGAAAAGGAAAAAGGAACTACCATCGACTGAGACATTCATACTAAACAACTCGATTTGTTTTTCTTAAAATACCTCCTGTCTAGAATGTACTGAACGGAAATGATACTTCAAATTACTCACGACACTCATTACTATTGACCCTTAATGTAGTATTCGTATGTACATATTAAATCTATCGTGTTCTGTAGAAAATTGTAAAATTCAACAATAAAAATCAAAGATCTAAAAAAACTTTATAACATTCCCAAAACAACCTCTACAATTATTTTTTTTAATGTTCCTTTAATTGGTTAGATGGAGTTGCACTGATTAAGTATAAATACACATTATAGTACTACAATTAATCCATCTAACTTTTGGTGAAATACATATACATATAGTATATTTCTATCTTTAGGAATCACCGGGGCGCAAATATAAACACTTCAAGTTCAAGAGAATAACTCTCGAGCATGTTGTCCATGAGCTATGGCAATTCTGTCTACAAAATTTTAAGTTAAAGATATATCAATTTATCCAATTTTCACCTACAAGAATTTTCAATTACCTCAAAGGTCCTTTATCCTCATTTTAAACACATTAATAATGAAATAAACAGTCTTATTATGAACCCTTTCATTCTTTGCTCTTCAAACTATGCGTGCATCATGGATGTTAATTAGTTAAACTGTATAAACAATTGGTTTATTTCCCTAATTGCAAGTATTTACATCTCAATTCCATGAAATGAACAAAAATAAAGCTATACTATCAATTAAATGTTATTTGGATATTTATAATTATTAGGGGTGTACCGATGCATCAGAATTGACCTTTTTTGAAGTATAGGAATCGGATCAATACTACCGATTCACCCGATACTTACACATACTTTTTTATATACAGTATTAAGCAAAAAAGAATAGTTTTATAGTTTTTAAATTTTATTATTTCAAAAGTCAGCCAATAAAAGGAGGCGAAGATCATAGTATAGAATATACTACCAACCTTTATTTAAATGTTCTAACAATTAAACTGTATTTTTCCCCTACAAAAATCCCATTTTTACCTATAAAGAAGAAACCAAGTATCGATACATGTTTTTCTATCAAGAGATTGTTTCGCACATAAATGAGTTGATGAATAAAAGGGATTGAAAACGAAGAAATTGTACTCAATGGTTGGGATGTATGTATTAGGCATTTGTCAATGTTTTTAAAAACTTTTACTTCACCAGGCGTATCAAATCCCTTTTAGTCCGTCCGATCTCAAGGAGGTTTGTATAGTTGTTTTTTATTTTTTAAAAAATTCAACATTGTTCGAAAATATGTGTATGATTTAAAATAGACTGATTTATCCATCGAAAAAATGGCTCGCGGACCATATGCTTGTCCTTAAATTTTACTACTAGAACCATTTTCCTTTATACTTTCTTTAGATGTAAATTATAGCACTTAATTGTGGAAGAGGCCTATAAAACTGGTAAAAAAATGTGCTATCAGTTTTTAAACAAATTGCTTATCCACCAATATTCAGGAATAAATTATGAAGTACCACTATACTATTGAGAGTAGAATACTTTGTGAATGTGCCCCTTTTCATGAGCACACTCACACGTAAGTCATAAATACTCAATACAATAATACTTACATCCATTCATATGACGTGTTCTCTCCTCAAGAATGAAAGACAAATAATAAGAGTTTGAGGAAAAAAAAGTAATATGTTTATGAGTATTTTAGTCTCTAGAGCGCTCACTAACAAAAACAAACTAAATTGGTTTTAATATTTTAGCGCAGCGTTTATTTTTTTATTCAAATCTTAAGATATAGGATAAAACCATACGAATTATGATATTCATAAGAGAGCAATAAAAAAAAACTAAACTGTTGTATATATTCGATGCTACATGCAAAAGCCTCGAATATTTCATTAATACTACTATATCAATATGTCTTAGATAAAAAATATGTAAATGACTTACATCAGGGATAACTATATACAGTTCCCCTTATATTCATGTTGGATGCTATATGTACACACCTCCAATATTTCATAAATACTAATACATTGTTATTTCTTAGTTCAAAATATGTTGATCATATACATCAGGAAGCACTATACACAATGCACTCTGTGACTGTTTTTCATACATTTAGACATACATACGTGTATAACCCTTACTTAATTATTGAGATTTGTATAAAAATAAAGTTCGCTCTGGATTGGTCTCAGAAGTTTTTGATCTGGACCGGTCCAAAGCAAAAAATATGTATAGATCGGTCTAAAGGAAAATACAGTCTAATTTGGTCCAAAAAGAAAAGAAGAAGGTTTAAACCGCTTTAACATATAAATGGTTTATGACCCCATAAGTGTTTTCGAATTGTCAACACTGTACAGTGACGTCATACGAATTTTAAACAGAGATAGATTCGAAGAATTTCTACTTCCTCATTCATCCTGGAATATGGAACTCCGAATTCGAGTCTCTCTTCAAATGAGATATCGAGTTAAAAATTCCTTGGATTCCTTTGGTTCTAACTCTTGTAGAGCACAGACGTCACCTAATGCGGTCTTAATGAATTAGTAATTATGTAATTAAAAGCATATCTACATTTCAAATTGGTATTTGTTTCAGTTTAAGGGTTATAATTTCAAACTGTAATTTTTTTTTTTCCGTCTTCAAAGAATTTAAAGGGAATTTTCATCTTAATTCTTTAAAGAATGGTCTTATCATAAACAAATATTTATATAGACCTACAGGAAGGAAAGGGAGCAGTATGAAAACACTTTCCTAAGTTAACAATGAGTTAACTAATGATCAGTAAATTTCTCTGTTCATTAAAAATGAAGTGCTTATTTTCCCATGTAAGTATGAATACCTTGTGTAGCATATGGACTAAAAAATCAGTAACACATGTATTTAAATTTCTAATTTCTTCAAAAAAAAATAATGAGAGGAGAAACGACGAGTAAACTTGTCCCAAAAAATTGTATTTACATACTACAATGTTATGTTATAAGAAAAAAGGGAGGTTGTGTCATTATTGCACAATATATATTCATTATTTATTCAACTATGACGTAATATCTTTAAAAAATATTTGAAGAACAAGGAAAGACTTCAATTGATGAATAATGAAGGTATTAAATGATTAATTTTATATGTATTGATGTTTCAAATATATATTTTATGCTCAATGTTAGGCCCATATCCATTTTTTTTCAATTGAAATATAAGGTCTATTCTATAACTTCAGACTTTTACGAAAAAATAAAAAAGATATTTGCTTCTAAGTAAGGTACTTCTTTTAACTCGATTTTTTAGTGGTTATATACATTTTTATTAATTGTAATTAAGATTAAGTAATAAATACGGGTGCCGCGAAAAATCTTTACACTTTCAATCTAGAACTTTATCAAGATGTATTCAGCAATCAGTTGTTACAGGATATGTTAATAAAATAACTAGTATGATGTCTTGCCTACCCTAATCATCAATGTAATCCCCCTTGGCAGCAATGATGGCTTCCAGGCGGCCATGAAAGCCCTTGCACCCATTTCAGATGAGGTCCTCAGACATGGCATCACAGTGCTGGTTGACAGTGTCCTTGAAGTTATTGATATTTGGGCGACGGACGGTGCAGGCATTTGACTCAACATGCACCTAAAAAGTGAAGTCCAATGGGTTGGCATCTGGTGAGCAGGAGCCATATTTTCTTTGGCCAGAAAGGCAAGTTGTCCTACAACGACTTCTGGGCCTTTTTGGACGTGTTTGCAGGCACACCACCTTATGTCCGGGTTCCTGTTGGAGATCTCGGTTGGTTTCTTGCCAGCATCCAAAAGTGTGCGTATCGAAATTCGTTGGTTACGTTCAGATGGCATTTTCTTGTCTTCTAAGATACTTAGGATTTTTTTTTTTTTTTTTTTTTTTTGTATTTGACGAGAACAATTTTACCACATTCACAAAAACGTTGATTTATGTAGCAAAAACGAAGTATAAAGATTTTTTTACCGCATCTGGTAATTCCTTTTTCATATGTTGAATGGTTGTATCAATTTGTTATTTACTTTGATTTTCATCTATATAGTTCTTTCATGTCGAAATATGGCACTAAGTTGTAGCTATACATTAAAAACTTGATTTTTAAAAAAAAAGCTTTAAAGGCCAAAACTGTAGAGATTGAATGTTTAATGGTCATTTTCGTGTTCTACGGTTTTAATAACACAAATAAATGGGGGTTTAAGCCTTCGCACAAAAATAGCGTTGTATGGACAAATCATTGGATTTGTTCCATTCCGACCACACATATTTTTGCAACAATGCTATAAAAACCAAATATTTAGAACGGTATATTTTAGTTAATTTTACTCTGCCGTCCTTGGATTTCCTGGGACTTCAATCCCCACGCTGGGTTTGGAGGTTAATATTCATGTACATATACATAGAAATAGCTAAAATATAATATCTAGATATATCAATAAAGAAATGTTTCTCTCTCAAGTCCCCGGATACACTGTATATATATGGAGTGTTCCATGATGTATATGTACATGAATATATTCTGATCTAATAAATACAAACGTAGTCGTATTCATAAAATATTGCAGGTGTGTTCATATAACTTCACACGTATATACAGGGTGCACTGTATATAATGGTCGATGATGTAAATCATATAACTATTTTTATACGAGAAATAATAACCTCTACTTTGGTCCAGTCAATAATTTCATAATATTGACTACAATTTAAATTTAACTTAGATATTTTAACACTCAAGGGAACAATTTTGAATGGCTAGCTCATGAAGATCGAATTCTCTTCCATGCAGTTTTCGAATCCCGGGTCTATCATCACATACAATACTAAGAAAAATATTTTAGACTAGAAAAATAAGCATTAGGTTGTATAACAGGTCGAACAATTTTTAGAAAATCTTTCTTCTTGTTCTTTAATCCATTTTTTTTTATTGAAAAAAAATATGCTTTGCCCCATCTTTTACTTATTCTTCTTTATAGTGAGCCACATAGGAGTATGGACAATCATAACAAAACTTACCACCCCAATCAAGTGTTGGAAAGATCTTCTTTAGCCATAAAATCCGATTCACAGAAGTAAGCCATCTCGCAAGATTTATATTTCCTGGATTTAAAAAAATAATATCATCCAAAAAGAGTCCTGATATAAGTATTTTTGATCTGTACCTTATATGAAAAACCTGTATTAACATTTGTATCATCACATCCAATAGCTTCAATGGAATGTTTTTGGGTTTTTTCCCTTAAAGTGCTAATAATGTCCTCACACAAGCAACGAGCTTTTCCATTATTTGTGTTAAAATATCCTAAATACTTTTTATTCGGTTCCAAAATCAAGGATACATGATCTTCTGTTTCTTTTTTTAGGTTGACTTGGCAGAGGAATATTTCCAGCACATTCTTCTCTTCTTATTCCCCTAACTATATTTTAGTCTATGAAATTTTGTCTCTTGGATTTATTCATAATTCCAATACCATCCAATAAAGATGTCAATAGCAATGTATCCCTCTACATGTCTCACCTACCCTGTCACAGGCTTCTGCTGAGGAAGACAAACATTTTATTTCGGCATTAAAATTATTAGTTGGACTCATTTTTTCTTCGGGTATTATCCTCGTAAGAGTCTTTTTTGGTAGTAAAAAAATCCTCACTACTTCTATCACTTATGACAGAAAATGCATCATCTGGATTTACTTTATCAATTCAAGATTGATTTTGGAGTGAAAAAAAAAAATATATATATATTTTAATTTACTTAAAAAAAAAAAAAAAAACGTTGGGTAGGGAATACGTTTTGGAAGGGGGTAAGTCAATGTCGAAAGTTTGAGAACTAAAAGTCACTACTTAATAAATTATTAAACTTGAATTTTTCGAATTACCATGACATGTATGCTAAAAAAAATGAGGTATAATAAAATAATATTAGACATTGATATTTCAATCCTATGTCGGCACCTAAAAACATTTTCCAATCCATCTGAAATTGGGCAAGTTTGCTTATTTTTATGCCTTGAAAAAAAAAAACTAGCCCTATTTTGATTTTCGCCCAGCCCTACTAAGCATGTATAACAAGAGTACTGTTTTTTTAAAGTTAATCTCATACGTATATCATACATAATTCATATGTATGATATACGTATACTTGAATTATATATAAAAGCTGGTATATTAAAAAGAATTTTTTTTGTTATTAATGAACGCTCTAAAGACTAAAGTACTCGCCACTCATCCCAACATATTAAATCTTTTTTCTCAAACTCTTATGATTATTCTTTCATTCTTTAAGGGAAAACTCGTCATATGAATTTATATAAGTAGTATTGTATTAGAAACATTTTCTGATAAAAAGCAAAAGTTTGGGTGGGTAGCGAGGGGGGAGATTGTGTAGCTACGTTGAGTGGGCTTATCACTCAAAAATGGAGAGTAAGAGTGGGATTTCTTGGGAATTATATTCTATATTGTTAGAGAAATATATGACTTGTAGCTGAAGCCTAATTACTTCCGGCAATGCTGGTACTAGGGCTAGTTAATGAATAAGGATGTTTGTGATTCAGCACACATATATCATTTAAGTGTGGAATTTTTCCATCAATATTATTATTATTACTAGGATCAGTCATTTTTTTACAGATAATATGATGTTTCTGAAAATATAAGACATATACAAAAGATTAAACATATTTCTCAACTCACTTTTTATAGGTTGTACTTCCCAATAAAAAAAGATAGATAAATAGTTTCCTTGTGTTTAACTACTACACGCCTAATGTTTCTATATTAGGGAAACCCTCTACAATGCTTTATCAAGGAAAAATCAAATACGTTAATGACAATAGTGTTTGCTAAAAGGACCAAAGATTGTAAGATATTCAACAGAGCATTTTTAATGTTCGAAAATACTAAATCCGGGTTGGGGGGCTGCCCCATGCTTGATTATCAAGAATAAGTGCATATCACAAGGTAAAAAAAAAATAAAAAAAGTTATAAAAGTGCAGCATTTTGGACAAATTAAAATTTAAAAAATAAAATAAATAACATATATCTCCAGGTTTACAATATATTTTCTATAAAAAATGAGGATTTCAAATTATATTCTTTAAACAAATAAAAGAAATTTAAAAATATAAAAACAGGGCATTGCATGTTTATCTTTGCCCTAGGTCTTGCCTACTGTCAAACTTGAGCCCCAACCGTTTTCTTTTTGTAAGACATACCAGCAAAATTTTACAATTTGTAATATGTAAACTTCTTTTGAAGTACCAGAAATAGGGTATGTTGAAAATTGACATAAAATAAAAAATCTCCAGTGTGTAAAAATACAAAGAACTGAAAATGAGCGTGGTCACTCTAATAATTTGAAGAATGTTTTGGAGGAGAGTAGTTTAGTTGTTGTGTAAACCTTTTCAAATTGTCAAGGTGATCACGTCATTTTTTAATTACATACTGGCAATTTATATTTTTTGGACTATCATGATAGATATCATTGGTATCTTACACAAGCAAATACTACTCATGACACTGTTTTAATTTAATTCAATCTTTCATTTCATAGCTATTCTACTGATTTAAAAAATCGCCTCTAGTTGGTATAAAAGGTGGGAAAAAGTGTGCACGTTTCATTTATAGAGTACTCATTGCAGTATTTTACATATTTTTTTTTCTATTAGACCGATTTTTGTGTGTGTGTGTGTACGAGAGCAAAACACCATGTGAGGGACACGTGGGTACGCTATATAGATATGGGTATATACTATATTAAATTTGTGTTAGCCAATACAAATTTAGATACTTAGGTGATACCCAAGGTTAATAGAAATACAAAGTAATCGTGTACGACTGATGTTTGACTTCCAGGAGGCTTTTAATATTGACGTCATAGTAATTGAGTGGTGTGTGTTTTGTCAAAATCTGTTTTTATTGCTCAACAGTCGGTACAATACATCAGATTGAAAATTCTAGCATTAGTGACGTCATAGACTATGAGTGATTGCGTGTTTTGTTAAAATCTGGCTATCTTGCCCTGCAGTCGGTACAATACATCAGATTGAACATTATAGCAAGTCCGATTCCATGATGATGTAACCTTGTATTTCTATTAACCTTGTGTGAAACCCATACCCGTGGAACCGAACCAGGAACTTCTATAAATCAATACCCCTCAAAAAAGGTTCCCCACGGAATTACTCGTCAACAGGTAAAAATGTAAACAGTACTCAATTCTTTTTTATTGGTAGGTTTTTTTAACGTTGAATACTAAAAATAGGGTTTTATCATTTTGTTCCACTAATACTCGTGGTACTTAATCTTAAAATTGTAGTCACTTGTAGGATCAGTGTTTCCACTCAAAAAAAAAAAAAAAAAAAGAAAGAAGAAAATAATAATAATTATATGTATAAATATAGTCATTCAAGGATACCTTGTGAACTTCTTATGAAATTTTTTCTAAAATTAACGGTTGCCAAGAATCCAAAATTTACAATCCAGATTTCTTATTTTTTTTACATTTGTAGCCTTTTTCAACTTGTTTTATGTCCAATCGGGAGAAATATCGGATTTTTGTGTTAACGTGTGTCCAAAATCTTATTTTTGTAATACAAAAATTTGTTAAAAATTTAAAAAATATATTTGACCGCAAGTCGGGTTTTATTTTAACTTTTGTTAAAGAAACTAAAAAAAAAAAACTATGTTCCGATTGCAACTAGAAAGAGCCACTCCCTTTTTCTATGACATATTTTTTATGTCATTTGGTTTATAATTTCAACACAGCTAAAGAAAATAAGGCCATTAGTTATTTTTTTATTTATTTTACTATCTGACTCAATTAGAGTTTAATATCATTCCCGTTTGTGGAATTGTCGATTATAATATCAATAAAATATCAGTGTAAATAAAAATAACAATCAAATGTAAAGTAATATACCCCTTTTTCATCTGAAGTCATTGCTCAATCTTTTGCACATCCTGTTGCCTCTATCAATCTACTTAGTTATCTCTTTGTATAATTTATAAGATTTGTGAGAGCAAGCCAAGTAGTTCATTGTGTGTTTTTTGTGACATCATTTTCTTTCTTGAAAACTTAGCAAAAAGTGCAGACGATTTTGTCGCTCACTTTAAAAAAAATGACGTCTTATATGTATTGATGACAACATAATCAGGGAACCTTTTATTGTTATTGTCTTTCAAAAAGTAAGGGGCCAATGCCATTTCCCCTGTTGTGGCTCACAGTTACTTTAATTGTAGGGATAGTTTCGGGTAATACACGTTCCTGGAACTTAAATGAAAAAAAATACCCGTCATTAATCGTTCTACTTGTACTTATATACAAGGATATGACTTAGGAAACAAATAAGCTCATAGTTTTTGTTGACGTCATCATCAATCGTGAAAACTCAGTAAAAAATGCATACGGTTACGTCACCTATAGTTATAAATTGTTTCCTACCCGCACTATCATTAATAAGCAGGGTCGCTGGAACTATCCAAAATGGAAGGGCTAATGCTGTGTTGTCTATATTATTTATTCTTGAAGAGAGAACTGAGTTAAAATGTAGGTACTTAGAGTAAAAATGAGGGGTAATTTTTGCCCTAAATCATACGGAAGGGAACTTGTGTTTATTTCCATTATGCCCTAGCTGCTTGCATTTAATCTAATCTAATGGGACGACCTTATATTTTAATGGTTTTTTTTTAACAGAACAACGAATCATTTTTCTACAACTCTACTAATCAGTGACTCAGTTTCATTATTGCTTGTTTCTCTACTTCTGAAAACTCTTCGTAATTAAAACTATAGTACCAATTACTTGCGGGTATTAAAATATCCAGTTCTACCCTAGTCCAAAGATCAATGACCTGTGTATGCCTTGTTCTATCTCTAATAGGTATTTAATATTGGGAAGACATTTTTGGGTAGTATCTCGAATGCAAAGGATGGTTTGTCCCTAGATTTTGGGTAACTCCAATTCGTCCTGAGGAGGCTTACTACATTTATAAAACTATATAAATGAATATGTATTTTCTGAATTTAATGACATCAAAATCACTTTATTTGAGTATTATATAATTATTTGTCATTTAATAATTAATTTCCTTTAAATCAAGTTATACTATATTTACTTATAAAGTAAGGGTAAAATATTTCCTTTTCAGAAGGTAGAAGTAGTAGTTATTTAAATTTCATAAACGAACTTAGAATATAAAATTATATCATTATTGATGTTATTATTCAAAAGTTGAACGAGAAGTATATTCAAGGGCCCTTTCGTTTCAATACATTAAAATTATTATTAATTTTTTAATATAAGTGAAGGAAATTGTAATGGAAATTGAAAAACATTAAAAAGTTGTAAAATAAATCCAAAAATTATTCATTTCACATTTAAATCTAAATAATTAACTTTTACAAAAGATTAGGCCTTTGTTCCTAGCTGTGTCAGTAAGTCATAAAATATACCATTGATGGTAACCAGATTTGCATAATCACGCCACTTTAACCCAGTTAAAGCACACAAATCTTCGCCAAGAAACTATATACTCATGATAGGTACATTGATACTTGCTGTGTATGTAGAATATAATGACTGGACTCTATGAAAATAAGAGAATAGTACGAGTTTCTAAGTTATTGAAAAATTATTAATTTTGATTAAGAATACCGTTGGTGGATTTCCTGGAACTGGAGTTCCAACACCGGGCTCTGGAGCAAAACGAGAATCAGGAGCAGACTAGTACAAGAAAAAATACATTTATCATTTTTTGTATTTTAAGTTTTATACTTAATGAAAATTACCGTAGTTGGAGTATTTCTTGAATTTTGACTGTTGACAGACGAAATTAATACACAGAATAAAAAATAAATTGAAATAGCTTTATAGACCATTTTGATGCTTCAGGTATCAAATGGAAACTATTTTGTATTGAATCAGTGATTAACTGAACTTATATTGGTAAATATTTAATAACGGGGGATTTCCCAAGAATTTCCTGTAGGTGTAAAAATCCCCTGTATAGGTGAAAAAAAAGAAGGAAAAAAAAAAAAGTGTTCAAATGTTTTTAGAACAAGTTAAAGAAAACAAGAAAATCACATATCAAACACAACTCATGTCGATCTTCAATTCTAATACTATTCCAGAAAGGACTTATGCTTGATAGACAAAATTAATACACCAAATAAAAGTGTAATTGAAATTATTTATTGTTCAATTAATCGGAATTGGGAATCGGAGAATTAGATGTTTTATCTGCAATCTGTATCGAGAGAAAAGTATTTTCATTCGCGATTTTGATTCTTATTTAATACTTGTATTTAAGTATTTATTAATTTTCTAAATTATGAAAAAAAAAAAAAAAAAAAAAAGAGTTAAGGAAATTTTGCTTTTTGAAAATTTAACATTTCAAATATAATTTAATTAAAATTTTTTTTTTCCAAAAATTTAATTTTTGAAATTTTTTTCCAAAAAATTTAATTCTCTGTTAATAGCTATGTATTTTTGAAATTTTTCTCCAAAAACTTAATTTTAGATTTTTTTTTCCAAAAACTTTATATAAGAAATATTTAAAAAAAAAATTATTTTTTGGAAAACTTTGGAATTTTTTTTCCAAAAAAATTAACTTTTAGTAAATATGTATGCATTTTTGAATTTTTTTCACAAAATATTTAACTTTTTCTTCATAGTTGTGAATTTTTGAAAAGTTTTTAATTATCAAATTGTATGTTTGAAATTTTTTTTTTAAAGTTTTATATTAGAAATATAATTTTTGAAATTTTTTTTCCAAAAAATTTAATATTTCAAATTGTTTTTCAAATAAAATAGACAAGCAAAATGGTATTTTTAAACTATTATTTAAAATATTTAAGAATTGGAATCGGCATAAGGATTTTTTTTGTTAGCATTGCATCTGAATAAGAATCATGATTTTTCTTTTTTGAATCGTCCAATCACTAATTGAAATAGCTCTAAAGGCCATTTTGATGCTTCAGGTATCAAATAAAAACTATCAATCCTCTTTATTTCTCTCCTCTTTCAGGAACACACACGCCAGTTATTACTTATACTTAATTGGTATCTTTAAGGAAAATGATAACAGTTTTAGATAATATAAAAACTGTTCAACTACAAAATGTATCACACTTGTTTTAGGTGGTGATTTTTTACCATTCTAAATATTTTGTACATATGTTGAAGTAGGACTCTAGGTCTCTTGCTTCAAATTGTTTAATATCTTTTTTTTTTTTTTTAATTTCACTTATTCTTATGGGAAATATTATATATACATATTTATTCATAAATAAAACAATTGTGTACTTTAGACTACAGTAAATATTCCAATAACGTAGACTTCTAAGATATTCCTACGTTTATTCTAAGCAGATCTATTTTCATAATAAGCATTCCTGATCATTTTTAAATACTCGAGTGAATCTCTGTTTTACATAAGTTTATTTTATCTCTTCAAAGTCAATATTATATTTTTAGTTGACGGCAGAACACATAGATGGATCATCAAGCTTTTAAAATTTCCTCAACTTTTCTACTAATCTGGCCCATTAAGGTGTAATGCGCATATATTTCAAAAATATAAATCCAACATTTTTTATATAATATTTTTAAATTAAAAAAGTTACAGATGTTGAACAGTATTTTCTTAAAATACAAAACTGCGCCAGGTAGGGTAAGAAATAGAGATTATCATATATTTTTTTTTACAAATTTTTTACGAAAATATAAATTCAATAAAAGGAGAGATTTCTATTGAATTTAATTACTTTATTACAAAATGGAGAGAGAGAGCAAAAAATTCCGTGTATTAATGTACTGAGTTCATATATTATAATTACAAAACAATATTAAATAACTTATTTTTCTAATCTTACTATCAAAAATATGAATTTTATTTTAATTTAAACAAATGAAACAAACTTACTTTTTTTTTTTGTACTTGATTTGATCAAATTACAATAAGATATTAGATAGTAATAATCTGAGTAGCAACGTATATCACAGTAAAAAAAATTTAGATTTTTAAATTTATTATCAAAAAAAATTAGAGCCAATTTTTTTTGCAGGTATTTTCAGAACAGCATAATGGATATCTAACCTAAACATCTTATCCTTTTAATCAAAATTTTTGAAAGTTTCTAATTATAGAATTTTAATTTATAATAAGAATTTATTAAAAGTTGGATATTGTATCAAAATGACCAATTCATATAAATAATATTATTACTATAAATCTCTCTGTAAACAAAAATTACCTTATCATCTCTCAAACAATTTAATAAATATTCATAATTTGTTATTTAACAGTAAAATATTTTTTGGAATTTGCAATTCTCACTGGAAAGTTTTATTTGAAAGGAATTAAATCTTTTCCTCTCTCATTATAGTAAATATGAAACAAAAGGAAGGACGTCTTCACCTCAATCACATTCATGATACTTTTATCCTACGAATGAGAATACACAAATTAATAGTTTTTATCAAACAATGGGGATCTATCAAGTTGTGAGCCCCAAACACAACGGTTTAGTGTGGAAGAAAAAGTCTTCAGAAGCGCACCCTCTATTCAGAGGAAAGTGATCCTAAGAGCTTGAATGCCTCTTAACGAATAACGATATTTAAAATTGATCACTTATTTATAGTATTGTCTCATTCCTTATTTATTTCGTCCAGTCCAGTCCATTTTTAAGACAGTTGGTCATTAGGACTGTCAGTACTAGAACTACTGATTAAAAATAAGGAGAAATAAAGTTGAGTGACGTCATCAAGTACCAATTTTTATGATTTTTAGGACTAATATGCAGGACTGAACTAAACTGAAGACCCTACAGTCTTCAGTTCTAAATAAGGATCGACACAACACTACTTATTTATGTTTTTGATTTCATTTCATTTTCTACAAATTATAATTCTTAATTATTTACTAATTATATTGTAGCACTGTATAATTAAATATATTTTTTTAGAACGTATTTTTAAGAAGACTAACAACTACCGTCTTTTTGAAAGGAAATCAAATTATATATAGTAAACTGTACTATGGCCATCACATATTAAAATATGTACGATAAACTAATCTAACTAAACCTATAAGTCTTATGACAGCAACTTTAACTTAATATTTCTCCTAGAAATGTATATATTTTTGAATTCTGTTTGTTGCAAATGATTTACAAAGCCTCCATCTTTGTTGTTAAAAAACTTTTTTCTAATACTTGTTCTTGAGCCTATAACGACGACATCATGAAACCAAATTTGGAAGAGAGGAGCTGTAGGGCCATTACCAAGGGCCCGAAAGACCCCATTATGACCAAGTCATCGGTACAATACACAATCAAGTGGCACAAGGGAACCAGGAGTATTGATGACAGGTCCAGAAGTGGTTGTCCGAGGTCCATGAGGACAAACAGGTTGATCCAGGTAACGAGGTCGAACATCAAACGCAAAAGATGGCTCATGAGACTAGTGTGTCGCGAGAAACCATGCGTAGGGTAGTCAGGGAGGACATGAGGAAGAAGCAGTATCGTCTACCAAAATTACAGCTTCTCAGAGAGACCACAATGTCTCTGAGGCTCACCCGAGTGAAAGTACTTCTGAAAGCCCTCAATTATTGTACGCATGTTTCAATCATTTGGACTTGTGAGAAGATCTTCGCTGTGGACCTGGCTTACAACAGTCACAACAACTGGATGCTGGGTGGTAGCATCGAAGACATTCCCCCGGACGGGCTCAGCGTGTTTGGGGACAAAAGCCAGCTTCAGTGATTGTCAGTGCGGGTGTCACCTCCAGTGAGATGAAGGCACCCTTAATTTTCATTTCTGAGGGTGTGAAGGTCAATCAACCAGTCTATCTGGACATATTACAGTTAAGTACATCCCTGGATCTAGGAACAGCGCTAGGAAGGTTGTTACTGAGTCCAGCAGGACAGAGCACCTTCACATATTGCTAAGTCTGTGCAAGAGCAGTGGCAAAACTTTTGGAGCAAGGACATATGGCCCCTTTTCCCCCAGATATCAACGAAATTGACCTTTTCATATTGTCCATTCTGGAGAGTGAGGTTAGTGTGACTTCTAAATGCAGTTTCAGTGTCTTGAATGCTGAGAGAGTAGCTGCATGGGACAATATGACTGTAGTTGTCACAAATGCGAGCAACGTGGAATGATTTTTTTTAATAATTTTATATGACTATAAAAACAGTCCTCCAGCTCACTTCCGGTGGGCCCCCATGGAATCATTGACATATTGTAATAATATTTGATACTGGGGGTTTTCTTAGAATTTGTTGGAGTTATTAGGCGTTCACAAACAGTCAAACTTTGTTTTAAATATATGGAATTGTTTTATTTATATGAAATATACTCCAAAACAAATCGCCAGTCTTACAGTCTGTTTTTCATGGGAACACCCACACGTAGTTACTCAATACTTAGATGTTATCTCCTTAAGAACAAAATTATAATGATAACAACTTGTTATTTTTTGGTGTTCAGGTTAACAAAAATAAAAATTATGGTGGTGTCTGATATATTATCAGGGTGTACTTTTACTAGATCAACTTTAGAAAAAATTGAATAGCCTCTAATTAGGTAGTAACATCCTGTTTGTTTGGAAATAAATATTGATCTAAAACTGTCACGTTATTGAGTCGGCGAAAATTGTCTCAGGGTCTCCACTAGCCATTATTTTCTGGCACTATGTGTGATGGGGATTCCCAAGTACTATTTGAACGTTGAACAATATATAGTTTTTCCATCTGAAAAATTAGCGTAAATATGTGGTACAGTTGTCTCAATGCCGTGAACAATGCCGTGTTTTTGTTTCTTTGTTGAAAAATCTGGTTTAATAGTATCAAAATACTCTAACAAAACTTTCCTTAATTATCGGAAGCAATAGATTCCTAACCGAGATGAGTGGAGTTTTACATATTCAATGTTTTACAAGGAACTGATGTGAAATAGGAGGCAATGACAAGTCTGCGACTGAGGAAGTCGGGGATGAGGTCAAAAGTACAGAGAAAATCTGCCCCATGAGTGGTTGATATACTCTTGTTTTGATAAATGTCCAAAGAAACATACGGTCGCTTATATTAAGTTTTAGGTGAACAGGCTCGTACGCTGGAATGAATTAACCATTAGTGGCTTTCAGAAAGAAGGATGGGTTTTTATCTATTAATGTATTAGAAGAAATTACACCAATTTCTGCACCCGTATCGACAAGGAAGTTTTTCCGAAAAAAATTATTGCAAATTTTATGCAAGCTGAGAGGAGTGAATTTTGAAAGCCAATTCCAGCTATTTTTTTGTGTCGTTGGAGTTTACCGAGTGTTTAGGAAGTTTTCATGTACAAGGAGGCCTGCATCTCTTGGCGTTAGTTCTATAACGTTGATGATAATAGCAAATGGTTTTATCGGTTTTACATATAAAACTCACCGTATAGGAAACGTCGGTTGTTGTATTTTCCACTTTGTAAAAAATGGATCAGCAGTATGTTTTGTTTATATGGATCTGTAAAATCACCTTGTTCTAGTTGGAGTCGGATTGGAAACAGCAGTGCTTTCAGGAAGAAACGTCTGGTTACAAAAAAACAAACAAAAAAACATCGTGTCCATTAAAGAGGTTTATCATTTCGTCTAACAATGCCGATGGCCCAATTCCCCAATATTCAGAAAAGCCTCGAACTTTTTGATATCTGAAGGCTTATATATGTCAAGAAGACTATTAAAATACCTCCTTAAGCTGACAGTCGTGTTTTGTTATTTCATTTTACTGCTTTAATTAAAAACATCAAAAAATACATGTGTGCTTTTAGCAAAATTTAAAACTAATCCTTTTTTCAAATAGGAAAGGAATCGTTCATAAAAAAAAGAAGGAACAAAGTAGTAATTTTTCTATCTAGGTTGTGCGAGTATTTTGGATAAATAAGTTCCGTTGAATAATGAACTATTTTTATCTTTTTATTATTTATGTAGAATTTGATAAAATACAAGTATTTTAATAATAAAATATGTAAGTATTGAGATCCATACATCGCTGCATAATATATTACACATATATGAGCATACCTTAAAACTCAAACAAACTCTGGGGTTAAGAAAACTTGTTGACAATATTAAATAAAAGAGTAATTTATTCGTTTTTATTCTTGCCCTTATTACGTTTGTGTTTGCATTTCTGGAATATTTTCTTGAAATGGAGTATATACATAGGAAATTAGTAAAATATTGATGAAGTCATTTATATTAAAACTCTCGTAAATATTATTCCTCTGGATTCGCTCAATAATGAATAAAAAAAATCTAAAAACAATAATTTAAACGAAGCGCTATAATGGGCAAAGAGAAAAATATTTATGAATGAACTAGTAAAATTTCTAGACATTATCAGCAAACAAAGAAAAACATGGAATATATTTGAATAAATGGACGATTGATATCTGTTATAAATTCAATAATTTTATCCGTCCTCACAGAAGGATATCTTTGAATTAAAGCTGTGCAGATATCCTTTCTACGAATCCGAGTCAATCTTTGAACATGGGTTAAACCAATGAGCTCTATAAATAACTGGAGTGGCACCAAATCTACGATGCAACCTCATCAATGTGTTTAATAACATTTTAATATGCAGGTTCTTAGTCAATATCTGCAATTTATTTATTTTCTTCAATAAGTTATTGTCTCTCGTATATTTATAAGTAACATCGTTTAATGTGTATTTCCACCAAATCACGGAAATTTTAATACTCAAATAAGAGCATTTTCTAATTAAAATAGATACTTAGACTTATTCTTTCGATTTATAGATTGTAAATGATCTTAAATAAATATACATAAGTAGATCTGCTGCCACTTCAGATATTTATACAATTCATTGTTTAATACTATTTGGAAGAGCACAACTGACGCAATTTGTTGGGACGAAAAACATAACTTTTCTTGATAAAGTCATGCTGGTAAACTCATATGAACTTGATACAATTATACAATGTGTTCTGAAAATCCGGATACATCTTAATTTATGGAAATAATTATTCAATTTTGCATTGTAACTTCAGCTATAAATTCCAAATTAGGAAAAAAACCCATTTCAATTAATCAAAAATACAATTTGGAATTTTTACGCAACTTTTTAATTTTATTTTCTCACATGGAACCTTAATGTCGAGGACGTTAGGAATAACTATGAAAACCAGTTGTATTTTTTAACTCACCCACATTTATATAAATATACATATATATTGAATTGGTAATCTGACGAATGAATTTTCTTTTCCTCACCTGTTTTAATTATTACTTAACTCCTGAGTATTGAACTTCCCATTCTACTACATTCAATTATATTCAAAACCTGATTGAATATTCGTGTGTATTCATAAAAGACAAAGACTTGTAAAGGTGGGTTCACTCAAGTGCTTACGCACAATTCACATTTATTCTTCCTTTTTTTATTATTTTTATCCTTGTGTGGTAACTTTTTATTAAAAAAATATATATGAAGTGAAATCCTATAATAAAAGAAAAAGGGAGAAATTATGCGTGCTAAATGAGTGCATCAGCACTTCAGTAACCCACCTTAACCTTGAAGATACGTTGTGGAGTTATAACTGTAAGCTCTTGTTGGAATCAAAGTAGAACTGAAGATCGACATCTGAGTAGTTATTCCGCATATTTTGTTCTTTTCCATCTCACTCCTAATAGCTTTTTGATTTTATTTATCCTGTACTTATATAGTTTTTTTTTTCTAGGACAGTTAAGATATTCCTGTATACTTTTGAAGTTTAAAACTCCAATTACTGAGTATTTTAAAAAAAAATGTCATTATCAAATTATAATTTTGAGTGATTCTGCATTTGTAACCCAAGTATTCAACAAATTATTTATACAATTTTATACGTTTTCAGACACTTGAACGTCAATGAAGTATTTCTTGAGTCTACAAATTCTACTTATGAGAAGGAATATAAATATTGGCTCTAAGGATTGGATCATCAACCTTATATTTGATGAAGTATACAGTTTCCCCTGTTGTGAATACTCTAATGAAAAATTATATGGAAAAGAAAAAATAATCTTCCAAAACAAAAGAGAAACTGCTTGTAGTTTGAGTGGTCCTTTTAATTAATATTTATAATCAAATAATGGGTTAAAAAATATTAAAAAATGCAAGCTATACAACTTCCTTTAGAGGATCTCTAACACCTCGTAGGAAAGTATTTTATATCATCAGAGATACATCACAGTCATTATCCAAAAACTTGCTAGGTCGGCACATATCTCTTGATATCTATCTCGGATTGTAGATAGGACCTTCAATCAGGAATGCTATTTTATTAACTTCAAATTGAATTTTTTGTTAAAAATATAAATTTTTCGATTTTATAGGAAGAAAAGACTTCAGTTATTCCCCGGATTTAATTCATCTTGTATGCATGTGTAGTTGAAAGTTCCGAAAATTAAATTTACGGACAAATATTACCTCACTTTTTACTTTCGTACTCAAAAATATTTAGTGCTTCTCTAGAAAAAATAGTGGTAGGTTGTCCAATATCCTGTGACATCCCATCAATAAATTGATCATTTGATCTCTTTTTCTCTACTTGTATTCCTAAAAATGCTACTAAATTAATCAACGTTGCGTTGTTTACAAATGATAAAGTAAGGGTTCAATCTTATTATTCTTTCAATAACTATAAGTGATGGTTCCTCTACATTGGATCAATTCATCATCGCCGTTTTGATGTCGTAATTCTAAAGAACTTCAAGTGTCATGGTCAGACCTGTGCTTTTATAAAATGTATCCCTGATATTGAATCTTCCGTCAAAAATTCAAAAGTTTGTTGGATTTCAAAAGAGGAATACTTCCATTCGTAATAGAGTCCCAGGATAAACCCATCTGCCTCCTGTATTTCCCAGCCTTCTTCATATCTTTTAGTAACTCCAACAGCCCCATACAAAATCTCTTACTGAAAGAGAAAAATAGCGGTTTGATTGTCTCAGCCTAGAAATTTTGGCTTATACTTAAACTTTTCAGGGTAGAGAAAATAGCCTTAATCCTCATAACGTGTCTATCCTTAGTGCACCAACACCCCATTTACGAATCATTGAGCTCATATGACAAGATCAAATTAAGAAAAAAATATGGGGATGGTTATCGGAAGTTAGGAATTTTGTTTGAAGTGAAGAATCACTCGAGTTTGTAATATCTTTTAAGATAATTCCTAACAGTTCCAAACCATTTCCCAGCATTTTTATTTTAGGATAGGATTATCCATAAATTGTTTAAATATCGATCATTTATCACAACTGATTCATAGTAAGATTGAACATACCTTTCCGAGTTTCATTACCAATTCTTCATCATTTTCCTATATTGATGATTTATCAATGTATTTAATATATTAATAAAAAAAACAAAAACTAAATTTCAAATTATTCATGCTATAAATTAGTTACATGATGCAATTTTAGAGATTAAAAAAGGAAAATGATTTGGTGCAGGGGCTCAATTTTCTTTTTAGCTCATTTTTAATAGATAGGCGTATTTTTTAAAATATGTATAAAAAAATAATATGTAATATATTTTTTGAATATAACTATAATATTTTCCGTGAACTAGAGTTATTTTAAATTTGGAACCTTCCCTCTTTTTTATCAGTAATTCATTCCCCCCCCCTCCTTCTTTATTTTCTCTCTACAAAAATCCTAT
Organism: Lepeophtheirus salmonis; assembly: GCF_016086655.4. Lineage (NCBI taxonomy): Eukaryota > Metazoa > Arthropoda > Copepoda > Siphonostomatoida > Caligidae > Lepeophtheirus > Lepeophtheirus salmonis. Next base: position 45,272,115 of record NC_052131.2, read on the forward strand.
CCTTACTGTTAACCCCTCAACAAATCCTCAGTAAATACACTGCCATGTTTTCTTCTCAGTAACACTGGGGAGTACGAATTTTGTGCAAATGAATTCAAGGTAAAAATAGGAATTTATCTTTGAGTACAAACTCCAAAACTGATCTCAGTTTTTTTCTCAGTCGTCTGAATTCTTAAATCTCTGGGATTATAGTAATTAAGGACTATTATCGTTCAAAGTCTTTTTTTAAGCCTTAAAACAATCCCTAGCTTAAAAGTAGGATTAATAAAACTTATGTAAAAATGTTATTATTGATTCGGTATCTTGTTCTGAACAAACAAAAATTTGTACTTTCATTTTTAAGCTGTAAAATGATGACAAATGACACTCTTCTTTAGACCCTAATAACTTATTCATAATACATAGTGATGAGGAATATCACAGCTTACATTTTAGAAAAATATTAAATGTATAATTTAAAAAAAGATTTATTTACAAAAATATGCATCTCTATGGATTTTTGTTTGATTTTGTAGAGATCCCATTTTCTAAGGGGGTGTACTAGCAAATACTTAACCTTATCATCATATTGTTTACAATTTCAATGCCAATTTCATGACTTAATGCCCTCGTAATAAATAATAATAACCTACATGCAAAAAACAAATTCAAATAAAATATAAAATAATTTATTAATCATATTTGAAATATTAAAATTATTTGTTTATCATGAATGAATTTCTTCATAGTTTCAATCCTCGTATCTCGTTTCCAAGGAAGGACTCAACTCTACTCCCCTATGAGGTCTAGTAGTTTGTGTGGCATGAATTTTTATCATTTGCCCCTCGTAAAATTCCAAATCGGAATTCGAACCTCTCTTGAGATCGATGATCAAGTTTGAATTCATTTGGACAAAATTGTCCCTCTTATTATTCTCCTGTGATAATTCAACAGCTTTAGAAAAAAGGTAATTCTGGTTAGGTTGCCAATTACATTATTTTTTCAATCAAGTATGGGCATATTCTTTACAACTCTAATATATTCATTTATTGTATATAATATTAGGTATATTACGAAATTATATACAACCATATCCACACCTTGAAACAGGAAATCATATCCTTTCTCTTATCCTTAAAATTCTACGCATTGTGACACAATCTGTTGTTTGTAAATTTAATATCTAAAAAATAATATAGGTTAAAGTGAAAAAATACATTTTTGTGAACTTTTTCTCTCCTTCTTTTCTGATGCTTCAAAGTACTTTCATAAAGCTATTTTACCATATATACAAGGTATACATCCAACCATTTAAAAAAAATCATATTTTTTAATAAGACTAAAGCAAAAAAGAAATGAAGAAGAAAGTTTTAAACAAATTTAATCTCAAATAAAATAGGGGAAAAATATATTACGCTTTATTTTAAAGAAATCTTTTTTCCCTTTACAACTTCTTTTTTTCTTGACCTAAAACAACATCAATTTATAAACATAGTAGCCAAATAGTATCTTTTTTTAGTAAGTAGGGATTTAGAATGAAAAGTTTTTTTCTATATTCCAGGGCTTTTTTTCTTGAGGAAAAAAAAAATCAAGAAGGACAAGATGAACTTGGACCAAGGTCTTGAAATAAATAATATAAAAGTATCAAAAGAGTAAATATCTAATTCAATTATTGTCAAAAAGAATGGAAACTTTGTGAAAATCCCTTTTTTAAAGTGATTGAAAAAATTTCACCTTTAGCGGGGATTTTATATACTTTTGTATGCGAGGGAATTACAAGAAAGCAACCCACGATTGTTTTTCGTAAAATTAAGTCGATGTTAGTTTACTATTCTTTGTATAATGCTCTACAATTTCTATTATTCAAATATTTTAATTAACCCTCTGTAGAGTGCGCAAATTATGGTTAATTATTATCAAAATATACCGCTGAAAAATAATGTTGCTATAATAGTTGGTACAGCTGAACATAATCGGGGGTGTTTTATAATTATAAATGCGAAGAATAACAACAAGTCTTGTTAGATTTGAGTTGAATTGAACTGCAAACAACCTTCAAATTCAACAAAATTGTTCAAATTCGTCAATTAAATTGATACCATTTCATTTTGTTTTGAATTAATAGAATATGGATGTGCCTTGAATAGAGAGTATCTATTATCCTGTCGAAAATTTGTTTCCAAGTTGTTAAGAGATCCTTCATATGGCTTTTGCCTCTCAGTAATAGTCATTACTGTTTCTTCCAGGATCGTATGTTTTTGACTAAAAACAATCCGTACTCTGAACTGCAATGATCTCATGGATATCATCGTCTGAGCCTCCTTTCTCCCAAGATTATAATATATTATTTTTATTTTTAGCTTTAAAGAATTTAAAAAAAATAAAATAATGAAATTCCTGGCTACAATGTATCAAAGGGATATCACCTAGCATTTTTAACTACTCCTATTGAATTTAAGACGTTTGTTTCTTTAAGTCTTATCATTTCAAGTATATCAATCTTAAATTGTATTATAAGTAAAATAAAAACTTAGCTCTCTGAGTTCAATTAATTGACAGGATGAATGTTATCTTTTCATTGAATATTTAAATTTAATAATAGAGTTAACAACCCGGTATTAATGCTGCCTAATAGAGAATTTGCAGGTTCAGAATGTTAACTCTCCCTCCCTCCTATATCTTACAAATGGATATGAGAAGTGTATATTTCATGTTTTATTGCTTTCGTTTTTAAAATAAAAATTGACTGACCTGCAAAAGTCGCATTATTACTTAAACATGCATTATGTAGTCAGAACATATCTTATTTCAAACTTTGGAAATATCAGGAATAAATGGTTTTATACTTTATAATAAAAATAATAACATAAGATATTCTGATTTACTTATAGTTAAGTTATACTGTAATCCAGTTTTAATTCATCTCTATGTTTTCTTGATGATGGTTATTACTGGTAATTATTCATAAACTAGCAATAAATTTCCCACCATTAAACCCAACTATAACATGAGTCATCATATTAATTAAATAGTTGGCATAATAGTTTTAGATTTACATAATTATATCTTATAAACTATTAGAAAATAGATGTAATATATATTTTTTTAATATTTCTATTAAGACAATATAATTGAAGTTTAACCACACTTTTGGTATAAAACTGTATCGGCCTAGATTAAATACTCAATACGCATTACTTATTCATATCACATTGTATGTATATTCTTCGATTATTAAAAAATCACACGTAAATTTAAAAACAAAACAAAAATACAAATAAATTAACGTTTGTTTTATTATTATTAACAACTAAATATGTATGTTATTTTATATGATAAATAACATAAATACGTACTAAAAATTTCGTATTGTTGCATCACAACAAAAATAATAATGAAAAAATTAATTGAAGAATTAGTTAACGCAGTTTAATTCCTTCGTCTAAAATATCCTATCCCGAATTGATACAATTTCCTTAAAATATTAACCTCACATTGGATTTAAGTAAATAAATAATTCATACTTTAAAATAAATATGAATTATCTTCAATTTTCATGGTTTAATGTTATTTTCCTTTTCATATTTGTTATTAAAATTACAATAAATTAATCTATTATTGGATCTTATGTATTGTTACCAGAAAATTTAAGGGTAATTTTCCATGTATTAATAGTTTCAAATAGACCTAGCTGACGCACTATTTCTATATTCTAAACTACCTCATATCAACCAATATCGTCTATCACAATAAGTAAGTGATGAAGAAAAAATGATACCAATTTTTTAACAGAGTTAGAAATGACGTAGAACGTTGATAAATGAACACACTGATATGGAGGGGCAAATGCTATTTGTTGAAAATTTGAAATGTAGAAGCAATTCCTAGAAAAATTTTCTAATGTCAAATTATTACAAAATTCGTTCATAAGAAAAAAACAACCATATTTATATAATATGTTCATTAATTAGATCCAAAGGTGATCAGTTGTATTTCGTACGTTTTTTTTTGGAGGATTTTTTAAGAAATTTTTTCCAGCAATGCTTGTAAAGTTCCACAATTTTTTATCTCCTTCTTCAAATATTTACTGTGCAAATTACACCCTTCCCATAAAAAAACACATTTTCTTTCTTTTTGCATGGGATTTTAACACATCAGTTACATATTCCTCCGAGAGTCCTTGTTCTGGATCAAAATGGGTATTTAAGTTACTTGTACAATCAAAATAACATGCTGAGTTTGATAATAGAAAAGGAGTGGATTACCAATTTATGAAATTAAACAACTTAATGTTGAGTGATACCTTGTAATAAATTAGACTATAATGTTGAAGGAGTATCTTCTCCGAAATAATTAGATGGGGAAGATACAAGTGATGAAGAATCTTTGGATAAAGTAACGGATGTAGGAGAAGAAGTCAACGTAGGCAAGAAATCGTTATGCTGAGGAAAAGGAATATTTATTAATTCTTTGTTAGCCAAGTTCATTTCATTTTTTATAGATTTAAAAAAAAGTTGTTTCTTTTCATTACTAGAAATCACAGGAACGACATTTTTCATAAGATGTTCAACTCTTTCCTCCGATAAGTCAACCAAAGGATTTTTTCCCATAGATTCTCTGAATCATGAGGCCAATTCTTGAGAATGATCATAACAAATATGGCAAACATCGCATCACTGTTCCATAACCCCTAATTCGGGACACACAGTTTTCCAATGACGAATAAAAGTGGATGCGCTGCAATATTTATCGCATCCTTGATCCAAACATGATTCGTTTATATTTATTACATACAACTTCCCTATTCCAAAGACTTGGGAAACGAATTTCCTTTAGATCATAATGAGATGCAACTCTTCGTGGTACAAAAATACCATGATCCTTCATTAGGTGCTCAAAAAAAAAATTTAACACCTTCTCTTCTTTCATTAATATTTCGATTATACTGGTTATTACATGGATTTCCAGTTAACTTATGTTGCTTATGAGTGAACCCAATTTTCAAATAATGAGTGTAAAGTTACTCAACTCTAGATTTCTCAATAGCCATGAGGAAAGAAAAAGTTGACAGAAAAACTCTCTGTCCACTAATTTGGATATTGATCTTTCATCTTCCCTATCCAGGGCATCAAAATGTCCAAACACATAGACTTCATAACTCAATGAAGAAATTGAAGACATTTCTAGGCATTGATCTTGTCGAAAAGAGACACATTCAAACCACTTAAAACAAGGAGTTTTGTTTCCTACTGCATCCAATGGATGTATGTTTTGGGTCGTTTTCTTGTTGAAAAATAAACAACCTTCCCATTAATCTCTGTCCCGAAAGAATGGTTTGCGTCTTCAGGGTAGAATTATAACCATTATGGAGGAATTAACTACCAATCTCTCATACTTGCCAAATAGAAACATTACATATGAAATTAGTTCTAGTCAAAACATCTGGATTTTTACAGAAAAATAATAAAAAAATATTTTATGGATCTATTTTTTTCATAATAATTTTCATCTGGTTATATTAAAAAAAAATTAATAAAGTAATAAACATTGATGAAAATGACGATAAAGTTTTTTTCCCCCTAACTTTTTCTTGCCAGTGTATAACTAGAAGAGAGTTACCGCATTGTAGTGCTGAATAGAGGGGAATATAAACACCGAATGAAGGTAGAAGAAAAGAGACAGAGAGAGGGATATATAAAGAGACAAAGGGAGAAAATAAGTAGGGAGAGACAGAGAGATCTAGAAAGAGAGAAGGGAAAGGAGGTTTTTATTTCGGTCAAAAACAGCCTCTTAATGACCGTGGAGTCCCAAAAAAATATGATAGGGACATGTTTGGATATTTTATATGTCTAATTACTAAATTTATATTGATCCGTTCGACCGTTTTGGATTCCATGTGTGATAAAACTAAAAACAGACTTATAAACATATGTATATAAGATTACTTTAGATAAAAAGTGTTACTTGATAAATAGTTAATTGGAATAGGAGCCTAAAAAGATTGAAACTCTATAATTTATCCCTCTCGTATTTTTTGCGGATGATGTCACGGGTTGAATCCAATTGAAAAACCACTAAAATGAGAAAATACTTCTTAAAAGATGATAAGAGAACCAGATTTTAAATGACGATCTGGTCTTCAATACTCATATGAATTTGGGTGACCTGTAAAATCCCTAATTCAAACCTTGATTGGCTCTCTTTTGAAGGTATATTTCAATGCAAGTGATACAGTCAAACGAGATTCGAGAAGTTCTATAATGACTTATGTGTACTTTGTTTAGTCTAAATGAACTAAATCCTGGAGACCTAAGGATGAATTTGTTCGAATCTATTAAATGGGCTCACACATGCATGAGTGATGTATGGGATATTTGTAGGCCTGGTTTTAGAGGCATCAGTCACTCCTTTTGACTAGATGCCTCAAGCTAAATTTAATTTTTTTTTAAATTGTGCACCAAGAAAATTTTGTTATGAAAAGCCAATAAAAATAAAAAGGTTTGTTCCTTTTTTACAAAAAAGGACATTTTAAAATAAAAAGAAATAGATTGTGAAAAAATTTATTTAAAAATCAAATTTTTAAAAAGTAGCAAGAAAAAAAAAAAAGAGCAGCCAAGGCAAATATTTACCTTTGTCCTGCACATATTAAAATCGGCCCTGGATATTCCTATTCACATCGCCATATTATCTCCATTTGATTAATTTCCATATCTGAATTCTTGTAATGAATTTGAAGATCTTTTTCCCATGTGAGTTGGATAACAGCGCTTTGGAAAGATTCCATACAATTCTTTCGAATTATTAGGGTTATAATTTGGAAAGAGGAGCCTACCGTGAATAATATATTGCCGGAATTTCATTATATTACGAATTTATTAATTCATGGATTTGTATTCCTTCTTGTTCTTCAGGTATGTTTTTCTTTCTATTAAATGTTTCTATTTCATTTATCGATTACTTGTTGCATCTTAGGTTTGTTTCTCTTTCTAATAAATGTTTCTATTTTATTTATCGATTATTTGTTGCATCTTAGGTTTGTTTCTGTCTTTATTCAATAAGACTGCAGTTTTATTATTCAAATTATATATATATATATAAAAGGAGGAACAAAAGTCCTTCCTGTTGCGCTGCCCCTGGATTGAGAAGATGAGAGTAGAGGCAGATACAACGCCACTGTTTACCCAAGACACTACCAAACCAGTGATGTATCCCATATTTGTGATTCCACCCGATGATTAATAATTAATTTTCTATTTATACAAGCATATTCGAATATCCGCTTAACTTATTCCATACACCACTATTTTATAATACTGTTCCATCACTATCACAAAAACAAACATAAAGGGATTTGTAATGTCATTAGGTATAATATAGGTAGGAAATTTACAATCTGACAATTTGCAATATGCATTTAATCCAGGAGAAAAATATGTATAATCTTCCTTCTGTACCTGTTATCAAACCCACGGATTAATGATAAATACATATTCTTGTCTTAACTAGGAAATTTTTTAATTAATAATCTAAGTAATTTTAGGATAAAGTATGTATCTAATCTATTTGTATATATACACTAACATTTTTCTATGCCATTTTCTTTTCTGTTTTAAAACTCAAAATGAAAGCCAATGCAATATTTCGGCATATTTTATTTTAAATCTTTACGGAAGTTGTCTATATAATAAATTACCTTGAAACCTTGCAAAAAAAAAAATATAATCTTCTAACAAATATGTCAACAATATTTTTTTTTAAAAGGATCACCAGTATCTTTTGTATATTTTTGCTTTTGTTTTTTGTCTATTATTATTAGTCAAGAATGGGACTTTGCACAAAATAAGATGGAAAAATGAGATTATTTTTTGGTTTGACAAATTTTTTATTTGTTCTAACTTACATAGTATTATCTAAAAAGTTTTAAATTACTTATATACATCTTATATGTAGTATGTATGGAATCTTTTGTAAAAACAAAACTAAGAGAGAGAAAAGTATCGACTTACCCTGTTTCAGTCTTTTATTTATTTTAAAATGCCAATTTGCTGTGTATATGAGGCATTTCGTTTCATCTTTATTTATGTAAAAACTTAGGGAGGGAAACTATTAACATGTATTCATGTATATAGTGCTTGCAGATCAGATATAAGACAAAACATTATATATGAATAATTTACAAAACGTATTTGTGTCAAATAATGAAATAAATTAATGATGTCATTTTTGCCTTTTTTAATAATTGATATGTAACTTTTGGCACTAATGATACTAAGTAATCTATAGATCAACAGTCGTTTACTCGTAAATACATAATAAAGGAACAATATCAAGGGTTAAGAGTGTTGGAGGACACAGTATGGCACCACTACGGAGTGAGACTCACCCACTTGGACTGGTTTGTCGTCACGTCTCCTTCATATGAGGAGTGTGTCAAAATAGAGAACGTTGTTTTTAAGGTCTAGGAATTAGTCTAGGCGGCGAAGCATACGAATGGAATTATTCCACTCGGAATCCAAAGCTGCGTGTCCACCTTAATTAATATCATGAACTCCTTCCCAGGCAGAGGCACACCACTAGCTACATAATATTTTTTTTAATACCACAGTTGAAGAATAGCGTCTATTCAAGAAGTGTTGTTTGTTACGTCTTCTTCGGAGAATATGCAACATGTTCACCGGGCTTGATATAGAGTCAGAAACCTTCGTCAATTCATGTATTACAATCAGGGGGAAAAATTCTGTTGAAATAAACTTCAAAAATTAAAGCTCAAATATTAAATATTTGAAATTTTATTGCTACAGATATTACCAAAAAATGATATTCGTAGCTATTCTCATAAAATTTGAAAAATTATAATTTTTCGGGGAAATAAAATTGAAAAATTAAACTATATTTCAAATATTTAATTTTCATTATTGAAAATTCTTTCTATCAAATGTTCATATTTTTTTTGCCATTCACTCTCGAACATTATTTGCAGTATGATAATATTTAGCTAAACTTTCAAGAGAGCTTAGTGATTTTGTAGATCCATAGAACGTTTTTCTCCAAGAACACCAAATATTCGGTAACTGTTAATCGACATTTTTATCAAAACTCATTGTTTACATTTTGTGCTACAAAATCTAGAAATAATTACTAGGTTGAGTAATTATTTAAAAAATGATATGCAGCACATCATACAAAAATATAAAATCAGTACGAGGACATGTAAAAATAACTTTAACTTGTGGTGACCTTGCAATGGTTGACGGCTAGGTCTTGTACTGCAGTTCATCCTGAACATGTTTTAGGGATGGTGCATTGTTCAGCCAGCGTCCGACATCAGAATTCATTAAGAAACTGGAGAGGCTGGAGATGGAATGTGCTTGAAAAACTCGAAAATTGTCCAAAAGCTGTGTTTGCTCAATTATAAATTTAGTACATTTATAAGCCAGATTAAGTGGTTCTTCATCTCTTAAACCACACTCACGAATATAGTTGGCAAATTTTGTTTGGGCTACCCTTGAACGGATTATTTCAGCGAATTATGACCTCATCAATATCAAATGTCTCCTCATCTGAGAAAAGATAAACCAAATTTATATGGTACTTAATTAAATTCAATTGTCACCGACCACGTACGCGATGTAGTTTACCGTGCCTTTGAGACATTTCTAAGCATCTCAAGGAATTAAACCCTGGCAGCTTTGATATAATTGTACACGGTGGCGGGACACACATACTTTTTCTGTGCAAGTTCAAACTTGAACATTTTCTGGATTTTCTTTAAATGCATTTTTGTGCTCTCAAGATCAAGTTTGACCAGCCTTTCTAATGAGGATGATCCTTAAGGCTTCCTCTTTTTCTATGTGTTTAAGGGTATTCTAAACCGTATAATGGCAAATCCGCAGGTATTCAATGATCTCGTGAATGCTCTTGCTGGTGTGGGTCAACGTCTCAACTATTAAAGCAACAATATCATAGAAAATAATATTTATTTTTATATGCGTCTTCAATAGATGTATTTTAAATTCCTATAAATATATTTCATATGTAGCATGTCCACCCCTGAATCTATCTACTTTTCCATCATGTTCTTAATTATAAATGTCACTTGATAAATTCAGCGCCATTTGTCTTAACCCCTCACTGACGTATTTCTCTCTCCCCCTTTAAGCAATCTTAGATTTTTTTTTTCATATTACAATTGCCAGGGTTTTTACCCTTCTTCTTGGAAATTAGAGCAGGAGGGTTCATTTTCAGTTTCCCCTAGAGAGTTATTTGTGTGTAAATACTTACAATATATATTTAGTGAGTAACCTTGTAGGTAAGTCAGTCAAAATGCCACTGAGAGTTTCTTATTTCATCCTTACTCTTTGTATGTTTGTTCGTATTTGAAGAGTCTGCAAGCCAAAAAACAACAAACAGATTTTGTCTTGATAAATAAATAAGTACAGCACATCATGTTTACATGGCTATCTACGTTTTTAGAATAAAAGTATTAGAGGACTTTTGTTGATAGACTACTGGGTTCCAATAGTTGGAGTTGTGAATAATATGATCTATGGTATGTTAAAAAAGAAACCAAACAATAAGGTGGTAACCCTGGTAAATTGAAGAATGTTTGGGAGAAGTGCAGTGTAGCTGTCATAACGTTTCATTAGATTAGCTGCAAGTAGATTTGACAGCCAGGTGATAAAAAAGATCTCCCTTCGTATCAAGACTGAAGATAGGCTCCTTAATGATTATGGATTATCAGAGATTCAAATGGTATGAAACAAAGCATTGCTAAAAAAAAAGAAATCGAAAATTAACTTGGTCATCCCAACAACTCTATGAATGTTAGGGTGGAGAGAAGTTTAGATGTGAGCAGCTGTGAGATGAAGGAAATACAGACAAACCTCACACCGTATCTAGCAATTATATGAGCAGGAATTTCAGCGATGTCAATCCTACTCCGACTCCAACAGGGGACTCCACTTGATGATCTGGAAGGTGTCCGTCCTAACAAAGATACAAGACATTTTTTTCGGATTTTTTATTTTTCAATATAGTATCCTTGAAAGTCTACACACTTCTTCTAACGATGATACCATCTCTCTAACCCGTCCGAATAGTAATCGACGTTTTTTTCTGCAAAATAGTTGTTCACTTTTTTTGACGATAATCTTTTCAGTCCACTTTATGGACTGTCTCTTTGTTTTGGGGGTATAATGGGGTATCTAAGTTTCATATACAGCATCGGTGCCAAAACTCGGATTTATTGCGCATACACTTTGCCAATAGAGGGATAGTTGATTTTGCCCTTTGTCACAACAACACTCACATCAACTCACTCTATCGACTGTTACATAATAACTATGTATCCAAAATGGCTGAAACTTTGGTAAGTAACTGTAAGCAGATGGTAGTTAGATGTGACTAGCTTTTATTTACGGGTTCTGGCATCTTCATGTTGAGGTCGAAAACTTTTAAACTACCCTCATTTAACTCCACAACAAATTCTCAGAGTTACTCTTTGTTTTTCAGACACTATTGATTATTTTATGTTAATTGCTCTCTCTTCAAGAATAATAATGATGACACCTCTGTTGAATAAAAAAATCTTTTCAGCTAGCATTTACAAAAAGAGCCCGATCTTCAAATTTCAAATTTTTGTAACCTATTTTCCCTTGCCATGGACCAAAATACTCGCAAAACTAATTGTCTTTTTTTTCCGGGTGATGAGTGCTTATCACACACACACACACAAAAAAAAAGATGACGAATAAAAGTATATTTTTTTCTCCATTTGTCTTAATGGAAGGGACATGTTCAAAAAACTTCGGTACTGAACGTGTTAATAGTCTAATATATATCTTTTTTTTATAAAGAAATAAATTGACATTTTGGTTCCTTTTCGAATGCTATGTATATAATTATAGATGGGTCTTCGAGACATTGTTATAGTTATCAGTTTTACTCGTCTAAAGGTGGGTTCACTGAAGACCTTATGCACTCATTAAGCGCACATAATTTCTCCCTTCTTAATATTATTGTTGCATTTCACTTCATATTTTATTTTTGAAAATAAAAAAGTAACAAAATAATTATAATAATAATAAAAAGGAAGAAAAAAAGCGTGCTAAATTGTGCGTAAGCACTTCATTGAACCCACGTATGGTATAATACCGTTTTAAATGCTGGTACCACTGGAATACTGACTCTCAGTGCTAGTATACAGGATGGTACAGATAAATTTGGAAAATATTTAAAGGCTAAATAATAAACGAACTACATGGTGTAGAACCATCAATTTTTAAAAGATTTATTTAAGGAAATTCAATTATTTATCATGAGATTCGCTTCTCTAGATAACTTTGCCCACCAGCTTTGCGTGGGAAAATCCGACATTAACGCCCAAAATTATGGAAGAACAACTCATGGATTTTACACGAGGATAACTAGCCATCGCACAGAGCTACGATTGTGAGCAAATTCAAAGCCAAAAACGCAATAAATACTACCGATCAACCACCATATTCATCTTATTTAGCTCCATGTGATTTTTCTTTGTTCCACTCCGTGGAATACGTTTTGAGTCTTTTGAATCCATAGAACCAAATTCGTTGAAGGAGTTAATGCTAGAAAGTGACTATAAACAATGTTTCGAGAACTAAAAAAACGTTGTCATATGTCTATTGTATCCAATGGAGATTACTTTGAAGGTGACAAAATAAATTTTAATGATTCAATGTGAAAATTATGTTTTATTTAACAATTCCCGGTACTTTTTTGACAGAATGTAAGTACAAATGAATAACTAACAAAAAATGACATGTTTTGGAGAATAATACTTGTTTTATGATGAATTTACATTGATTAAATGTGTTTCACACATTTAATGTTCCCCGAGTTATCATTATATATATATATCGCCTATCTAATTGATCATTCGAATAAACTAACTTTTCAAAAACTGCTTCATAATGATCAATAAAAAAGTTGAATTTTTATAAATTTACAAAAGATGTAGGTTAGTTAATAGGTAATCTGAAAGAAAAAAGTTTTGCTTTTAAGTCTCTCTCTCTCTTTTCCTCTGTTGTCACCAACATTTCTTTTCTTTAAAGGTATATATAATATTATATTTTTCTTCAATCTAATTTCTTTCTTTGATATCTATATTTATAATCAAATGAAAAAGTTTTTTCACATGATTCACTAGTATTCGAATAAGAGATCCCTCAGGCGTAGGGTCTTTTTAATAGTTAGTGTTTCTTTAGAGGCACTATGTATTCAATTATTTTCTTAAAAATGCTCTTTCAAAGAAGAATTAATTATGTGTGGAAAATGTTTTTTTTTGTAAAATTATTTCGTTTTAATAAGACTTTCTTGTAAAAAATATATATATTATTGAAGCAGAGTTTGTCTGTTTGTAGATGCTTAGTAACTCTGAGCAATGCCTCGATACTTTCGCTAGTATTCTTGCATTAATTACATAGGGGAATAATTAAGGGGGGGGGGATTTGTAAAAATGAATTGATACCAATAATATAACTTATCCATGAGTGCAGAATTCAAAACAGATCTCAGTTTTTCTCTCAGTCATCTGAATTATGATATATCTGAGATTATAGCAATTCGGACTTATTATCGTTAAGAGTCATTTTATACCCTTAAACAATCCTCAAACCAAAAGTAGGCTTAATAAAACTTATGTAGAAGTGTTTTTATGATTAAAAAAGGTTTGTATTGATTATGTATCTTGTTCTGAACTAGATAAATTTACATTTTTAGGTTGTAAAATTATGACAAATGACATTGTTCTTTAGACCTTTATAACTTATTCATACTAAATAGTTATGAGGAATATCATAGCTTACATTTTAGAAAAATATTAAATGTATAATTTAAAAAAGATTTATTTACAAAAATATGCATCTCTATGGATTTTTGTTTGATTTTGTAGAGATCCCTTTTTTTAAGGGGGTGTACTAGCAAATGATCAACAGTATCATCATATTGTTTACAATTTCAATGCCAATTTTTATGACTTCATGCCTCGTAAAAGTAAAATCCAGGAAATGGAAGGAAGATATTTCTAACTTGACCAATGACCATCCATCTCAAGAGATGTTCGAGTTTGGATTCCGAATTCCACGTGGGAGAATGGAGGAGAATTCATCCAAGGAAAACTATCAGACTTCATAAGGGAGTAAAGTAGAACTCCTTCCTTTGATGTGAGATACCAGGATCGAAACAATAAAGTAATCCATTCACGTTGAGTAAATAATTTTAAAATGGGATAACTTAAAAAATACAAAATGGGACAAAAATCGTAGGATATGCATATTTTTTAAATAGATCTTTGTTTAAAATTATATATTGAATATTTTTCTATAATATAAGCTATAATATTCTTCATCACTATGTATTACGAATAAGTTTTATTAATCTTTCTTTTAATTTGGGGATTTTTTAAGGGTAAAAAATGACTCTGAACGATAATAGTCCCAAATGACTGTAATCCCAGATATTACAGAACTAAGATGACTGAGAAAAAAACTGAGATCAGTCTTGGAATCTGTGTTCAAAGGTAAATTCATTTTTTTTGCTTAAATTCATTTGTAAAAAATGATCGTTTCACTGTATTATTCATCCTTTTTGTTCATGAGTACTCACCCAGATGAAAGTGTTAACTATATATTTTGTTTGCTATTAATCTTTCAACTAGTTCTCAAACTTAATACTGGTGCTTTGTAGGTGTATTCATACAAATCGAATGCATTTGAATTAAGGTACAACCAATTCCTGACTACCATTGAATAATAATTCAACAGTTGGAAAGAATTGACTAATTATTAAGAACAAATGTTCCTTTCTATTTTTGAATTAAAAGTTGAAGAATGCAATGAAGATCTCATTCTGTTCAGTATCATCTCAGAGCAATCTATTTCAACTATGTATGTTTAGAAGAATAACTTATAATCCACAAAAAACATTAAAATATAAAACTTCTCAAATTAAAAAAATAAAAGAAGTTGATAAGCTATATATAAATCCAAGATTTGTCATTTCAAATAAATATAAGTATAAATACTTCATCCATCTTTTTTCCAGCCATATTGTTTTAACTGCAAGATTTTTGATTTTAAAGGATTAAATAGTTATATAAATATATAGTTAAATGACATTTTATTAGAAAATAATTTTTTTTTATAGTACCAAAAGACACTCATTTGCAAAAAAAAAAACATTTCTTGGGTGGAGTTCCTCCATTTGCAGCTATGTGGGAGATTTGAGTCTCCCTTTTTGAAGGGCATACACTCATGTAATATATGTAAGTCTACTTAATGTGTTATATTGCAATAGAGGAAATAAATAAGTATCATGCAGATCCATGGATCGTAAAAACCCTTGATCAAAAAAATGCCACAATTATTATTCGGAATATCATATAAAAATATATATACGTTTATTGTTTTGGATACAATATAGTACGCATTTAATGCCCCTTGCTGTGTTCTTTTTGTTGTGGTTTTCACTAAAGGAAGAAGTTATAGACCCATTATCACGGAGTTATGAGCATATTCTTGCAATTCTTTTTGTTTAGTTTTGTACCTTATAATCATAATTTATTGAAATGGTTTTTTTAATGAGGATATTTGTAAAAATATTATTTATACATTTAACAAGTTTCTTTATCAATTTTTATTTCCTCAACCAATGTATAAACTCTCTATATAAAAGTATTCCCCTAACTTTAACAATTATTTTGTATTTTCTAGCTTTTATTTGACTACTGCTCACTCCTGTTATTGGTGGTCTGGACATTGGGGGTTACGTTATAAGGTGGTCAATATTTTATGACGTAGTAACACTGTCAGTATTGGTTCGAATAGCAATTTAGTATAGCATTGGTATACCCAAAAAATCTATTGTGAGCCATTTTATAAAATTAGGGAGAGCAATTAATATCAGTTAATTAGGTTCTTTCCCTTTTTGAAGGAAAGGCTGAGAGATACAAAGAAGATTACTATTTGTTGCTGTAAATAGGTAGTTTACGCATTGCCCTTACGCAAAGGTACATTCGTTAGATATTTTTTCTCTTCATGTTTAAATAGAACACACATAACTTACTGACTTAAAAGAATAAGAAAAAATTCATCAGTTTAACATGACCTTTGGGAGTTGGATTATTCGAAGTATTATTTCATAGGGGAGATGTGAGGGAGGAATGGAGGGGGGCAGACTTGTGGGTTAGTAAAGAAGGGGGGAGGGAGAGAGAGTTAAGAATCTAGGTCTTTCTCCTATCATCGTCATCATCTTCAGGGATTGATTAAAACCCAAGAGATGAAATTCTACGCATCTTCACATTTAGATAGGATTTAAAAAAATGAAATGTTTTATATTTTAAATAGATCTTTAAATAATTTTTATATAGAAGGTGATGTAGGTCACTTCAAATTGGGAAAGGAGTATTAAGAAAATAATTTTAGGAAGGTTGCCCTCCAAAATACTGTTATCGGAAAGAAAATTACCGTCTGCGAAATATTGACCACAATTATATTATATATATTCACCTAGCTGGTACATATCGCAATATGTACCAGCTACAGTTGGGGCCGACTCACCTATGGATCCGTAGATAGTTTTCTTATCTTCAGAAAAAAGTTGAACATAAATAACGGCTGTCAAAGCTGCCGTTATATAAGTATTGGGGAATTAGGACGGGTCCTTTATGGTTATTCAAGTGAGCGTAGGTTTTTTATTTGCACGGAGGCTCCAAGTTTTTTTACTGGACAACCCTTGAACAAAAGCATAGACTCAAACAAGTTAGATCGGTTATTTCATTATCGTGTATTCGACAAAGTCTTAATTGAATTTTCTTCAAGAGGATCCCAAAGTTAACCAATTATTGGAAAAATTTTATAAAGAGAAGAAAAAGTACAATTTTCCAAGGATTGTTTTCCCTCTACTACAAATAAACAGGACAAAAATCCGTTCACTGATAGCTTCATAATAATAATTAAAATTTTGTTAAAAAATGGAAACAATTAAATTTTACTATAAATTGAAGATGAAAAAATAAAGAAAGAAACACTACTCATAACGTCATAACAGATTGATTTTTTTATTTACGTTATTGATTGAACCGCAGTTTTAAATTCAGACCCAGATACTATTTATCTTTATACTTAATTTTATGAGTTGTTGGCAGTCTGTAGCTACATTTATAAAATAATAAGATATTTCATCATGTTAGGACTAAGAAAATGTTTATTTTTCTTTCAAGAAAAAGATTATTACATCATTAATTTCCTCTTATCTGATGTTAAATTTCTACGAGAGTCAACAATATATTTCCATAGATTTATTCTCATGGATTAAAAAGTAGGGAGAAAAATGTATCCTAACATCAGTTTTATAATCATAGGAGTAAGATCCTATCACTATTAGTGATACATCTATGTACGAGGGAAAATATATAGGTTTTCAATGAACCTATGTTTCTTCTTGATTGGGGGATAACTAATTCATAAGAGCTAATTTTCCATTGAAAGAAATTCCATGATATCTGCAAAACGCATAGTAAAATAAATGTGCTATTTATAAAGAGCTTGCAAATGTTAAATGTGAGAGACAATGAATGGGTTGTCATTTGTATGTATGGATCAATTATAACTATTTGACAAGGAGTCAACAAAGCTTTTTATGAAGTGCTATTATTTTTGCACAAACGACACACAAAATGCAAATCCGTGTGACACTTCATAAAGTAACATAAATGTCTTGTTCTGTGCCATAACGACAGCTATATGAACAATAATAGTTATAGTTAATTAATACATTTTTACATTATGTTTTGTATAATGGACATATAAAAAGAGTCAATTAATAATTTGCTTAAAAATCCTTAATCCGAAGTAAAGATGAGTTTTCGTACTCGGGGCTAGAATTACATTAAATTGCAACTTTTGACAAGAAACCCGAAATGAAAATATTCGGATTTGAATATGAAGACTTGAGGAACTGGATTCACAAACACAAATACTCATTTGAAATAAATCAATGTTTAAGTGACATTCATCTTATTACAAGGTTTAACTTCAAAATGGATGACTGAATCAGAGCTGGGAAGGCAGACTCAAATGATACTTAAGTCAGATTAAATTGCAAATTAAGATGCAAAAACTCATGAATTTACATGGAGTTGAGATAAAAGAGTCGATATTTTACTTGAACTTCTAAAAATCACTCAAAAAACTTTAATATGAGTTGCAAATTACAATTTCCGATGGAATTTGTTGATGATATTATCTACATATTAACTTTTATCTTCTGTGTCTCATTAATCTTAGCCCAACTTATGAAGAAAATGACTGAAAAATGAGAAGATTGGCCCCAAAAAATTAGTGGTTCTTATAGTTCCACTTATATATGCAGATTATTTGCCATCATCTCACTTTATTCTGTTAGAAAATTTGGGGAGTGAGATTGTTTTAAATATTGCCCTTTATATAATTGAATTGGTCCAATTATATCCATCACAATTATGAAATCATACTAGAGATATTTACTTTATCTGATCTCATTGTATTTGACTTAGGTTAAAGAGAATGTAATAATTATGTATAGGTAATAGCAAATATCTATTAAAACTCCACTTAATGACTTGAATTATGATGAAATGTTTTGCCATTGAATAATTTACAATATAATATAATATGTGTGTCACTGTTAGAGTCTTGATATTTATACATTAGTGCATTGTATGTGTAAATCTTTTTGAAAAAAGTTGTGTTGTTACCCAAGAAGAAGAATAAAATATTTTAAAAGGTGACATTATATCTTATAGCATAATTGATTAATGGTTATAGCAAATAATTCCAGAACATTTTGCCGAAAAATAACCATATGGTTAAATTAGGGGAAATTTTTATTTAAATTTGGTATACGTAATAATATTCAACTAAAAAAAATGTATGAATAAGTTTGGAAATAATATTATAAAACATGAAAATGTGTCTTGTGATAAATATATAGAATTAACCAGGGTTTGAAATGAGAAATTTTTGAAGGAAACTATCTGTAGGTCGCAAAGTTATGGGTTCATTACGAACGTCTTTCTCAGCAAATTATGATTCATAACCGTGGGCAGATACTTTGCCAAAAACCTTATAGGCGAAATCCACTTTGACAAACGGAAACTTTGGCAAAAAATAGTATTATAAAATTGATGATGATTCATGTTGCAATAATTCTCAATCATTGAATTGTATAATATGAAATTCGAGTATATTAATATTTTCGCACACTTTACAGACAATTAATGATAGTTATTGAAACAAAAAAGAGAGATTAAAAATCAAGACAAAGGACATACTTTCATATTGGGCAAAAATAAAGATTGAAGGTGTTAATCTCGGATTGAAATTGATGTACGTTGCATAAACATATTTTTTTGAAAACTTTACAAAATACTCGATAAACAAATGTTTTAAAGTTCATTATCACTTTAATTTGATCCATTACACCTCATTTGTGATTGTGAACACTATTTGAGAAAACTTATTTTTCAGCGAATGGCGCTATTGAACAAAGCAACGGATTGAAAAAAAAAAGTTGGGTGAAATATTAAAAATTGATCTACATTAAATATATAAAACGTCAAATTAATTTCCCCAATTTAAATAATTAACATCTAGTATTTCTACGAGAATCTCCAAAACACTTCTAGACTTCCGTGCACACCTCCTGCAAGTTTTCCCTCTCCGTAAACCGAAATTTTGCAATATACCTAAATTATTTGTCACGAATTTGTAATTATTAAGTGTTGATTAATTAATATTTTATTCATTTCAAAAGTTGTCTCAAATAGCTAATACAACCGTTGCAACAAAAATCATGACATCATATACCTCTTGAAATCCTGATCAACACTTGAAGTTATCTCTGACTCTTTAATTATCAAGATGTTCTTATCATTGGAGTAGTCTAGTAGATAATTATGTACATAGTATTGCAGGATTAATCATCATCAATTATATCTATAATTTTTTTCGGCAAAGTGTCCAATAACCTTCTTTTCCTACTACATTCAATTATATTCAAAACCTGATTCAACACTCGTGTGAGTTAATAAAAGACGGATAGTAACCTTAAAAATTTCAAGTCCTTATTGGACTCAGAGCAGAATTGAGGATCGAAGTCAAAGTAATTCTTGCTAATGTCCTTCTTTATTTCCTTCTCTCCCTCCTCACTCATCACAGCTGAATGTACCTGATCTAATGAATCTTGTCTCTTTAAAAAAGGTTATGATAAAACTTCCCCAACTAAAATGATGCAGTTAATAACTACGTCATTTCAGCTGTTGTAGTTACAATAAAAGACCGATAAGGACCGGTCCTAGGACTGAAAATTTTTATTATGAGCGGACTGATGGGTCTTTTTAAATTGATCCAACACTATGAATAAGGAATGAAAATTTAAAATTATTTCAAAATTATTTAGCTATGTCTATATTAACTTTCACATGGAAACACCTTTGGTTTATTGCTCTAGTCAATATGCATATTTATGTCTATAATGAAGTGCAATTCTCTGAAAAGGGAAAGGTTCTCACTTGTTGAAGGATATGTAGATTAATATTTATTCAATATATAAAAAATCCCTGATTCTCCCTACTACTCCCCTCACCTCACGTACGTACATAGTCAACTCCATACTTGATTGTGAGATTAATTTATATCTAAATTGTATTAATGAATTCCTTTAATTTATTAAAAATAAAATTACAAATTTAAATCGGAAATTTAGATATTATTAAATAGCTATTTTCTATATAACCATATGAAAAATTACATTTATTACTTCAGCAATTCCACAAAGGAAAATATACCTATTGACATAGAACGTTATAAATAAGTGTGCCATCATGGCTAAATATAATCCTGAGTGATTGTTTGATACCTTGGTATTCATTTAACAATCTAAGAGGTCAAATTTTTCAAATTTTTTAAATGAGCCTAACTCTTTCCATCGCAATGAAAATACAAAGACAATATTTTGCTCCAAGGAGCCTAGAATAGACTTAATCATCAAATTACATATTTGTTCAAGTTGATTCTACATTCGTATTTGGTAGTTATTCGTAGTTGGATCTGGGACATGAACATTAAGGGAAAAATTAGAGACTAAACTATCATCTCATTATCATGAGTTTTAATAAATACATATGTCACCATATAATCTTTATTACATAAATCAACCTTTCCTTAAAAAATGAAATAAAATATGCTTAAGAATCAGTTCGTTGTTCGACCGTTCCTTTATTAAATATTAGGCTAATGCTTGTAGCGTAAACAAGAGTAATGTCAACTTCAACCCATAAAAATTCCAAACAATAATAAGGAGAAAGCTGACAAGAAAATACGTCCGAAATATTTATTTGGAGGATGTACATTAAATTTTCCCTGGACATGGTCCATTGAATTCGTTCTTTATATTTTAATATTGCAAAAAACACACACAAGCACAAGAAACACACTCAGATTTCTTTTGATCTTGTGCTTACATGCATGTAAATAAACTTGAAGCACAATTTCTTATGTGTCTACATTAAAGAACCCGCAAAACTAATTTTCTTCTTCTTTACATCATATTATAAAATATATCTATCAATCAAGGTATACTAATTTTTGGACGTACAACGATTAAAGCAAAAAATATAGACAAATTACGCATTTGCAAAATCATAGATTCACAATAATAATAAAAAATACCAGGCTCTAAAAAAATAGTTTTAAGGTTCAATACCTGATCATATGATTTAGTATTATCTACATTAATCAAGGAGGGTTTGTCTATCTGTAGAGGAATCATTTTTGAGTGTGAGCTAAATATATTAGAAATGAGTGACTGCAAAATCTGAGGGTGTCATGTTGAAAAAGAAAAGAAAATTATATATCTAGGGATGTAAAACTAAATCATCTTTTTGCGTGGAGTTTTCTTGTTGTTGACAAGATGAACAGTGTTTTTTCTTTCTTTTTAAATCTGTTATCACTATTTTTTTATTCTTGAGGAGAAAAAAATCTCAGTACAAAGTGTAACCAGAAGTGTGGATAATGTTTTGTAGAAGTTATTAGTGTTCCAGGGTTATTGTTCCGTCCCTGTTGGACTCAGAGTAGAATTAAGCATTGAAAACAAAGTAATTTCTGCCTATATTTTTTCTTGATACGGAGTGGTGTTGGTTTGTATTTCCTTCATATCACAGCTGCTTACATGAAGGCTAAGCTGTTCTCGTTTAAAATATTCTTAGCCTTGTCAGGGTTTATCCTATTCATTTTTGGTTTTTTAAAATTTTATATGCCAAAAAAGCTTACGATTTACAACTCTATGCATAATTATTTCCCCCTTAAATTTGAATGGAAAGTCTATAATTGACTTTATGTACAAAATAAATTGGACAATTTTCCTTTTTTAAGGATTGTTTTTGTGTTGATTAACCACATTTTTATAATATGACTTGAATGCTTCAAAGATGTTTCAGTATAGAGAAACTAAAAATGTGTATTTTACCATTAAGTAACATATCTGATATACGCAATATTTATACAACAGAGTTATGATTTTGCAATGAAAATTCACCAAAATGAATGAAGCAATCCTTATGAAATAAATTACAATGAGAGGCTAATTTAATTTTTATAAAGAATCTTTATCGCAGTAAGTGAATGTTTGACTCGTCTTTTAATATTTTAGACACAAGAAGTATTCTAAATATTTTATAGAAGTGAATATATAAATCACTTTTTCTTGAACTTTGATTAAACATTTTTCCACAGGTCAATTGGATGTGTGCATAGTCTTATAACTTTGTTTCGGAGTATTTCAAATAGATAGTCCATATATATATGAAAAAAACCCAAGTTTTTGTATTTAAGTTCTTCTTATCCATATTTTTTTTCAAACAATCTTGTTTTATGTCACGTTCAAGTATAACTTATACATCTAGATTTTATTCCTTAGTGCACGCTAATTTAAAGAAATTCAGTTCAAAATGGTTTATTTAATTATATAGATTAGAGGTTTTCTAACCATTCAAAAGAGAGGGGGGAATTTATATTTATGGCAACGAACTCAGTAATCACGCAACTTTCATGATTATTATTTTTTTTCAATAGTGAAGGGCATAGCTATTCATTTATTTACAGACTGCGGCCCATTAAGCGACAGTAAATTTATTCCCTCAATATTTTATCTAATAATCTTTTTAAAACTTTCCATAGAGGTGCCGCACGGTTCAGTAGCTCTAAAGAGCCCGAAACAACAACATCAAAGACAAAGATATATATGTAAATTATAAGACGATGAAGAAGGTCGTCCGAAACCACGAGAGCACGATTTTTCGGAACCAACGAGATTAGACGGCTAGAAAATGGAAGGAGGGGATTGTTAAACGTGTTCCTGACGAAAATCGTGCACATGCCATGGATAATTTGTATGAAACTATCTCTGAATGGATGGATTTTGATCCAATGGATCCAATTCTTAGGTGTACATCACTGTACTCCAAGATGTTGAGATTCATTGGATCTGGAAGACCTATCAGACGAGAATTATCCATGGTAATAAGTTAGAACGCCTTGTTACGTATTCAATGTTACCCAAATATATTGTTTGGAGGTTTTTGGAGAAAAAAAAAAAAGATTCTGGGATAAGGACAAATGACCTTCATCATCAACAATCCTCTATATTATTATTTTTTGAGGCTTGTTGAGATGAGGGCTTGTGCCAAACGTTATTCAAACGATGAAATCCTAAACGCCTATGTTTCAAAGGAATGTGCCTTAAATCCATACCTGCCATTGTTTGCAGAAATGTTTGGTAGCAGGAGGGCAAAAAATTATTTATTAATTTTTCTTTGTATATTTCTAAAATATTAATATATTTTTTTTGTAATTATTATTAATTCATTAATTGCAGTAATTTTATTTCATTTGAATGCCCATTTATGAGTCATACCGTGTAGATATTCAAAAGGTATTTCCTAACAATCATGGCGCCTCTTTAGCTTTTTGAAAGAGCTCAAACGGAAGGAATAAAAACAGAGGATCCATCAACATAATCTCTTTACACTTAATTTTCTAAGAATAAATAAGAAGATAAAGTGAATAATATAAAAATGGATAGGATTGAGAAATGATTGAGTTATTATATAGTATTTCAAGACTCATATAATTAAAAGTAAGTACATCTATATTTATTTGCTTTATTTTTTTGGCATGAATCTACTTTTCCTGCTTTTCTAATTATTATTGTTATCATTAATTGCAAGGAAAATTATTATCATATTGAAAGCAATGTACCTAAGCAATAAGGAGCATTAAAGGTAAAAAAAAATTCTTAATGTGATCACGTAAGAAGATTAAAAATCTTTAATTATCGCGAGATTTAATGTTCTTAGAGTTCCATGTAGACTGCTATATCAATAAACTTGCTTTTCTATTTTGTACTATCTTTGGGTTATCTCCACAACCGAGACTGAAATATCCTTTTAATATTTATCTTCTATGTAAATTATAGCGTTGGGGTTGGGTTTGAAAATCCAATCCGATCTCAGACAGGATCTCAAATTTTTAGTTTACCAAACTATTGATGTCCGTTAAAGAAGTTTGGTCTGGTCCGGTCTTAATGAAAAAATCGGGTTGGATCGTCCTCGTATAAAATTTGTTCTAGACCGATTCTATAGATGATTTTTTGATGACGTTATTTGAGTGGAAAATTTTGAACATTACACAATAACGTCATATGAATTTAAATGTCTTGACTTTGTTATATTTGTAAACTCATAGATCCGGAAAGGGGAGAAATTGGTCCTAAGATTGAGACGAAAAAAATCGGTTCCCGATTAGAAAACGACTAAATATGGGTCTACAGTCAAAAATTGTATTCTGGACCGAAATATCGGTCTATAAAAAATTACTTAAAAAAATAAAAATCTGCCTTGAACCGAGTCTCAACACATTAAATTCTTCATTTCTCATTTACTCCTTTTTTTTAATACTTTGGGATGGTAATAGTATTAGTTTCATTTTTTTTGTTATAACCTAGACTTTATTTATTCATTTCCAAAGCCATTATCATTTATCTCGTAATTTTTAAAGATAGAACATCGAATTTTAAAGTAATCACTAGTAAGTGTGCTTATGAAAGACGATGAGTTATAAATGTAAGTCCTTGTTGGACAATGGTCACGGATATAGTTTAGGGACGACATTGGAGTAGTTCCTGCTTTTGTCCTTGTATTTAAGTGTACAAAGTGGGATTTGTATTGATTTATTTCCTTTTATAGCTACTCAAAGTTAATTTAATGAAACGTTAGGACAGGTCTCCACCAAAATATTCTTTAAATTGTCAGGGTTAACATATCATTTTTTGGTTTTTGTGTTTAATATAGCGAGAGGTCATATTTTATACAACTGTATACAAAAATATAAATAATAAAATTATATAAATAGCTCAACTTTCTCACGTTGCATTGCATGATCTGTTTTCTGTATGAATTCCATTATACTTGAATATCTAAAAAATTTACGTTAAATTTTTCTTTTTCAAAGTACATATATCCACTCTACTTGAATACACTTCCAAAAAAAATAATATATGTAGCTTGCAAATAAAAAAAAAAACTAAATAATATTCAATCCATTTATTCTTTTGTTATTATTATTTTTGCAAATAAATGAACTTTCAATTTGTGCAAGTATTAATTTCTATTCCGTTGACAAATCGGGTCAAAGGGCTTTCGCCCTAGGAGGAAAGTTTTCTTTTTTACGATTTTTAATTTTGAAAATTGTTCTCTCCTTTGGAATCCCGAAGTGGAAAAGTTGAATATGAAATCCATATGAAAATTGTCTAAATCCCAGTGACCGTACTACACCTGAAATTATTTAAATAAATATATTGTAATTATGAACAGGGCCGGTTTCACGGGTTAGGGCCCCATGTGATTATTAAAGTTGGAAAAAATGTTACTAAACGAAATATCCATACAGTTTAAAATGCTTCATCTTTTTTGAAAAAAAAGATCATTCAAAAATAAAATAAAACGTTACTTTAAAAGTTTTTTTTATGAAAATTGATGGCCCTTTTTTGTTTTCCAGTAAAAGTAAATTCATATTAAAGTTGGGAAAAAATAAGACGTCCGTGTAAAAAACGAGATGTTAGTTGAAAAAATGAGATGTCAGTCGGACTTGATGAATTATCAGTCGGAAAATTCCAAATCCTAGGACCGGAGATGTGAAACAACAAATCTGTTCACAGAGCTGACTTGTGCTCCTGTAAACTAAAGCAAATGGGAACTACGATCACGTGAGCAATATTTTGTTCCAAATTAGTTGACTATATTGATACCGTTTTCCTCTTAGAGGCGTTGTTGGTATGAATGAATTACTCAATCATTAATCATTTTTGTATTTAACTGAAATGTCCTTAATAATTAAATTATGAAGATACCTTCTGCGAAGCAAAGGAAAAATTATGTACGCGAGGAGAAGAAGGCATAAAAAACGTCATCATCCATGTTGGTAGCGTACCGATATAATAAATATATTTTCATTGTACCCCTTGAAAATCCTATCAAGCTAACAGGGGCGTTTCGTGGCTCTCCGTATCTGTAAAGGACTTTTGAATATTCTAAATAGGAAATAAAATGAATATTTTGCCGGTTACTAACCTAAACTTATTTAAAATTTATGCTAGATGGGATTCCACCAATTTTCACATCTCTATCACAATTGTATCTTCAAAACATCAATAATTTGAATGAATTTTTCTGTCAGATGTCATTTTTTTAAAAATATTTCGTCCTTTATAAGTCCTCTGAATATTGATTGGTTGCACACAAGTGCTTTGCTGTTATTTCCATTCTATTATATGATGAATAGTCCGCCAAGTTGGGGAAAAATGACTAATTATAAACTACTATATCGGTTCAAAAAATTTCTTTCACTTTTTGGAGTAGAGGTTGAGAGATAAAATATACGCATTAGCACTCAAGGTGTGCATTAAAGAGTATTAAGGACAACAAAAAACTTTATAAAAGTACATAAAATAAAATATTTCTCAGTTTTATATAATATATTTAATGCTTTAAGAATAGGCATTTAAATAGTGCTTTTTTTGTCTTCTAACAAATGGTTTTTATTTTTTCTAAGTATTTAAAGTTTAATTAGTTGGTAATTTTGTCTACATTTTAACTTAAAAATAAATAGCTCCAGCTCTAACTTTAATATAATAATCGTTCTAAACAAATTTTATAGCATAAGGTGTGTCATGTCAGGATCTCAAAATCAGAGATGGGGATTCGTACATTGACCAGCGACTTCCGATTTGACTGAAACTAGAAACTAGGACACTCATGACTCAACTTGGATTCGAACTGAAAGACTAGAGATTCGTTAGTCATGGCCCAAAACCTCTATGTTTGATAAATTTTGTCAGTGTTTTGTAACTTTATAATTTTAAAAAAAGTAGATTTTTTAGTAAACAAAAATGAGAAATAAATATGATGATTTTAAAATTTAAGATCCTTATTTAAGCTCTAGATCTTTCTTAAAGCACAAATCCCCTCTTAAAAACTAGGGAGTTCTATTCAAGGTTGAAAAGCTATGAGAAATAGCCTTTACTCTTGATCATTTTTCATCTTGTGTTGGCAGAATGTCTGACACATGCCTAGGCACAGAGTCCACGAAGCATTCAAACAACAATAACATACAAAGTGATGATGATTCTAATAACAAATGGAAAAAATCCTCTAACGAAGATAAATGAGACCTAATAATAATAAGATGAATCTTGAAAAAGGGGAAAGGAAAATGTTGTAGAAGAAATGAAACTAAAAGGTATATCATATACAAAACAGCTAAAAAGAAAATAAAAATATAATTTTGACAACCAAATGCTATGAAAATTTGATGTGTATCTACACCTTCCCCCATTCTTTTCTAAAGGAAAAGTAATATAATTATTGATTCATGTCTTCGTAAAGCTCCTTGAATCAATCCATAGTAAATACTAAAGTCTCACACTATTCTAAAGACATCATTTGTGGGACTCTTTATAATTTCATCTACAAATGGCATCCATTCGAAACAAGAAATATAATACTAGACGTAACGGGGTTTGTATGAACTAAAGTACTTTACTAAAATATTTAATCTATGTAGACTAAATAAACAGCATTAGCCTTAAATGGAAGTCATTGTACTATTTTAATAAGTTAGTGAATTATCTGTGCAAACTGTAAAAAATGTCTTAAAATTATTATGGAAGTATGTACATAGACCAATTTGGAAGAAAAATCTTACTACTTCTTATTAGAAGTCAAAAAGAAACCTTAATACTCCAATGGTTGATTGACTTTTAAATCTAAGTTGTAAGCCAAGAAATCATCAAGTTCTTGAAAACTTTATTTTTCTACTCAGGAAGGAAAATCAACAACAGGATAGGGTCAAAATTTTGATTAACAGATAATGAATGGCTTTGGAATTTAAATTTTTGATTCCCCTCTCTTTAGAGGTCTTATTTGTAACAAACTCAATTTTTCTTTGGTCATAAGAACATAAAAGTTCATCTCAGAAATGTAGTGCTTCACTATTTCAATTATTCCATGTCACCAGTGTAAATTGAGCTTGTAAGATTAGGATTTCCAAAGGAGGTAGATTAAGAGTTGAGACCTCCTTGGTTATTCTACGGTCAAAGTGGCATCATAAATCAATGCATCCAAGAAAACGGGCCAGACTAATAATATTCGAACAGGGATATAATTTACTTGCTCCAAGTCAGTCAGGTATCTGGAAACGAGTATTTTGTCAGAAAATGAGAGCGAATATTTTTCAAAAATTACAGAGTGGAGATTCTTATTGTATTCATTTTGATGGTATAACCCTTAGAGGAAAAGAATATCATGTAGTTATACTAAAAAAAAGCAAGTTTGAAATCAAACTTGGTGTCTTTAAATGTGAAAATGTTTTTGACAAGGCTATATATTATGAATTGCATAAATTAATTGACGATTACGATGCCTTGAAAAATATTCCCATGATAATCTGTGACACGACAGTGGTAAAGACTGGGAATATAAGTATACAAGACAATGCCATATGCAAAGGAATTCAATATATTGGCTTTCAGCACCCATTCTTGATTGGAATCCATCATACATTTTCTCATTCACTAGCCATACAGCAGACCTGCATTGAGTTAAAATTGTATCCATGAACTACGAATCCCTTCGAAAAGATTATTACCTCGTTACAGGGAATCATGTTAACAGAATGGAAAACGCTGGATAACGAAATGATTTCAAATACTTTTATGAATTATAATATATCCTCATTATAAAAGAACTTTTCATTGTCCTAAAATCAAACTTGCATCAGACACGATAGAATTCACAAGCAATAAGTACAATTCTTATTTTTGCCCTTTTTTCAGGCAGTCTTAATTATAGGATATGATTTGATTTATAATTCTAGTGCAGATGATTAGTTTTAGACTCGAAATTCCAATAAACTAGCTTTAATGAAATTTTTGCCCTCACTTTGCCAGATTATATGTGATATAGCAATAAAGTCCTTTGAATCAGGGGTTCTCAACTTTTCTCCCACTGATACCCCATTCCTCTATGTTCATATATACTTAACCCATTTTTATTGCTTTTCAAGCTAATAAAGTTTAGAGGACAAAAATACCCTGAACAGTACAGGTAATTGATACAAAACCTCATCGTTACTCTCAGTTTTTCATGAGAACACGTATTAGTTATTACTTTATACTTAGATCTTCCTTTTTCATGAATTAAATAATAATAATAACAGCTTTAAAATATAAAAAATACTTTCTAGGACATAACTGTAAGCATTGAGAGAGTACAGAAACTGTCTAATTGATTTACAAAGCAAGTGGGAGTGTGCTCACGATTTTATGTGAGCAAGCAAGAAAGAAAATAGCGCCCGATTAGTTTGAGCGGGAGCGAGAATGTACTAAAAAGGGGGTAGTGAGGGGGACTGCGCTCGTGATGTCTTGAGCAGTACCAATGTTTTGAGTACGAAATTTAAAAAATCATAGCTTGACAAAAAAAAAAAAAAAAAAAATAAGATTAACGTTTTACCCTTTTTCTCGAATATTAAAAAAGCACCAAATTGTATAAATATGGTTAAACTTATTGCAAAAATCAATAGCTTTTTTTAACTTTTGTTTGAGACATTGAATAAAAAACGATTTTGTGGAGTAATTTGTAATTTTTGTCATAATGCCGTTAGTTTTTAACTGCTTTTGCAAAGCATGGCTGTTAAAAGTACTCAAACATTCGGAAGGTGCCCAATTGATAAAATTATATTTAAAGAATAAATCGAAAATAGGCTCTTTCAACTCCCAACCTCATCCCCCCAATTCCAATTTCCTCTCCATTTGATAAACAATATATTGTCTTTCCAAAATGAAAGACAATAAAGATATTTCTTCGCTTTCTCTCTGTCCAATAAATTTCATTAGTTTATCACTTTCTGTCTCTGTTAGTATCATGTAACATATTTGTTAGCAATGTGAGTTATTGGTATATATTACAAAAATAGTATATAATATAGTTAATTTTTTTTTTTCAATACCGTAGATATTTATGAGCTACAGCAATGATCCATCGAGATTAGTTTTCATCTATTTGATTTGAATTCCTTATTCCGTTGCTACAACTTATAAGTCCTTTTGGAGTGACTAATTTTAAAAATAAGGACCTGTGGTCGTCACATGATATTTTAAAGTTTGAAATTCCCTTCTTATTTTTTATTGGAGCATGATATATTAGGAATAACAGAAATAAAATAAACTAATGTTGATACACATGGGAGGAGATTTTGTGATACTTAGTAACATGTGTATTTATTTCATACAACAATCTTCATTGCATCCCTCAAATTATATTGTAATTGGTCAATTACGTTATTCTTCTTAACTGCTAACCTATTCGTTATTTAATTGTAGAAGTATCTTAACAGATTCACAAAATATAGTTTGATGTGGTCTAAAAAATATATCATTATTGCCAGATCTAGATATATAAATGTTGAATATACTATTATGAAAGAAAATGAATCTTATTTCTACTATAGAAACATTCATATCCATGCAATAAAAAACCTCTACAGAACGATCTACATATAAACAAATACTCAATATTAACGATTATAAGAAAAATATTAATTTTCTGAGTGTAGCTGATGTGTCATTCAAATTCTAGAAGACATTCATAACGAAGCTGGTTGAGAAATTCTTGAGCTTGTATACGAAGAAATCTCATGGAGAATGGAATTGTCCATGCTCACGCGAATTCCAAAAAACTAAAAAAAAGACAAATTCAAGACGTACTATAAAATTTAACTCATTAGGGAATTTATTTAAAAAAAATGGCTCTTATTAGTTTCTTAAATTTGATCTTCGAATTATAATTTAATCTTGTTTAGAAGTAAACTTATCTTTACTAATAAATAAAACTATCACATAACATTAAGCAACAAAATTTAGGTATTTGAACGGCCGCCGGCTAAAATCCTCATTTATAATTGTTATTAAGGCATAGAAAGTTAAAATAATCCTTAATTTTTTTATTGCACGTTC
Organism: Lepeophtheirus salmonis; assembly: GCF_016086655.4. Classification (NCBI taxonomy): domain Eukaryota; kingdom Metazoa; phylum Arthropoda; class Copepoda; order Siphonostomatoida; family Caligidae; genus Lepeophtheirus; species Lepeophtheirus salmonis. Next base: position 45,303,735 of record NC_052131.2, read on the forward strand.
ATGCTTAAAAAAAATAAAAAAATGGAATGATTGAATATTTAATAATATTCAATGTGAGGTTGCATGCATTTTTTTCGAACTTAAATATAGTTAAGCCATTTTTTGCTTATTGAAATAAGTAAGGAACATTTTAGAGGTGGGAAACTTCAGAATTTAAATATATTTAAGTCGATTGGATGACTTACACCTAATTAATAAATAGAAAGCAAATACATTGGATATGATTAAATATGCTTAAATGCAAAGTGATGCAATTGGATAAATTTCAATTGATTTTGGATTATTTAAAACTATCCTTTCCTTTTTAAATGGAAGGTTAAGATGCAATAACTATAGAATACCTTTATATTTAATTAAAAAGTTTGATATTCTTATTTTATATTAGAGGTTTTTAACTATTGTTCAATTAAACTGACTCCTTTCAGGTTATAAGAGTTAATATTCCTATTTATTATTTATTATAGACATACGTATACAAAAAGCCTTTTTCAGAAACAGTTGGCTAAATATACATAATATGCTAAGGAGAGGAGGAAACCAGTCTTGCAGTGCCTTTTTTATAATTACATTGTCGGGATTAAGAATTTGAAATTCAGAGTAAGGTTAGAGCTCCATATTTTGGCTCCCTGAGATCTATATTTATGAAAATGTGCTTATCAGATTGAGCTGACCAAATTCTATATGACAAAATACAAAATCCTTGAGATGTCCTCCAAATACGAATGCCGTTGTATGCCTCCGTGTCTGTCACATGCCCAAGGAGATTATTGACCTTACAAAGCTACCCAAATTAACTATTTAGGATGTTGCCAAGGTTTTATGGGAAGATTATGGATCTGCAAGGTAGACCCATGATCGCTTTGAGATCAAAAAATAAACTCAAGACATACTGAAGTGTTTTGGGCATAGAAAATAGCACCTCCCAACTCCATTGGATTACTTTGTGGGGAGCGTATAGGAGAGAGAGTCCAAAAAAACGTACACATACCACTGTTGAACCCTGGCAGGCTTCCATTCTCGAGTTAGTGGCCATCATGGACAAGGAGTTCCTCATCAACGCCTTTACCAGTTTTAGGGGCAGGTTGGAGAAAATGATTAGAGCTGATTTGAGTGATTGACTTCACTATGGATCCCGCCATGTAAGAGAAAAAGATTTGTGAATAGCTGAATTAATTTTGAGGAAAAAAATTATAGTATATATTATCTGTGAATTTTCTGGATTTAAAATCTCATCCTGTATATCTTTTTATAATCAATAATATAAGGTGTTTACCCTTATAAAAATTATACATTGATAAAATTAAGAAAGAGAGGATGAAAGAAAATGTTGAAGTTGCAGATTGGAGATTAAAGTATTTTAAATCAAAATAAGTAATGATTTATATTTGAAAATATAAAAAGTAAAAAAAAAAATCTGATCAGAAGTTCCGTAATAAATGATGCTTAATTTGAGTTGTTAATAACTGAATTAATTTCTTATAATAAAAAGTATAAAAAGGGATACACATTTTTTAAGCTTATTATCTTTATTGACTGTTCCCTTAACAACAATTGATATTTTTAAAAATTTTCTGAATAATCAAATCAACAGTTCTTGTTCCGTGTTGTCAAAAGTTACAAAAATGTTAATTAGGTTAAATTTGTTATCCCAACAAACATTAAAACAAGACAATTAATTTAATTTCGGCCACCCAAAACCTGAAAAGGGACACTCTAAAAGCGTACTAGGGATTTTAAAATTTTGTGAACCCTGCGGTTTATTCATATATTTGGGGATACAAATCGTGTATTAAATAAAAATGGGAAATGAGGGAGGTTTTGTGTATTTTGAGAAGTACAAAAACGTATATCTACAAGAATATATAATTACTATTGTGTTGATTCTAATTTCTTTGGTCCATTCCAGTCTAACCCTGGTCCTACAAACCAATCCTTAAATACAACATTTGAGTATTATAAAATGGGACTACATTGGACTGAATTAGACTGTTGTTCTAAAAAATAACTGCTGTAACACCACATATATAATTATTAGTGATTAGACGATTCCAAACAAAAATCCCGATGTCGATTTCGATGTGGTTCTAGTAAAAGTTAGCGATGCCAATTCGTATTCCTTAATATTTTAAAAATAAGTTTTTGCTTTCAGGGGTGTACACATGATTATATTTTAGGGAAGGCTTGGTTTTTGGAAAAAAAAAAAAAAAAATGGAATTTACAATTTGTTATTTCATTTTTTATTTAAATCCTCAGCTATTAACAAAAAATAAATTTTTTTGAGAAAATTTTTCAAAATTCACAGCTGTTTAAAAAAATAAAAGTTTTTGGAGAAAATTTCAAATAATAAGTTTATCGGAAAAAAATAATTTCAAAAATCTCCAGCTTTTCTAAAAAAATTAAAGTTTTGGAAAAAAATTTCAAATATTAATTGTTTTGAAAAAAAAAAATTTAATTTTTCGAGGAGAAAATTCAAAAATATATTGTTATTCAGAGAAAATTATTTTTTTGGAAATTTTTTTTAATATTACATTTTCGAGTCAAAAACAAAAAAAAAATCTTTAGGGGGGGCTATTTTTTTCATAACTTAGATCAGTAATAAATAAGAATTGGAATTGCAAATTATACAATATTTTCTTTGAGATTTTTTGCCTGAAGTTAATTATATTATAAATAATATAATGCACACTCATTTAAATTTAATCCTATTTTTAAAATGCAAAAGTTTTTCTTTTATTTAAAAATTAATCCATAGCAGAAAAAAATCAATAAATCCTCCAATATTTGATAATGAACTAGATCCAACTATAATTGAACTGCAACTTTTTTGTGAGCAAATTTCGCTCACAAAAATTTCTACTATTTAAGTAAATGTATTTGGTAAAAATATTATCAAAAAATATCCAAATAAGGAATATTATGAGATAAGATTCAATCGGTAATTTTGATTTAACCTAAATCCATGGATTAAATAAAATAAATTTGTCATGAAAAAATATTAGAAACATAAAAAAATTGATAATTTAGAAGAAAAAAAAAAAAAAACGAATCATCACACCATACCAACTCCATCCTTTAAGCTAAGTGGAGACAAGGACCTACATTTTAAGGTGCTTTTGCTATTCTATGTAAAGGGGTGTTATATAATTTTTTTAACTTTTCAACAAATATCTAAAAGAAAAAGGGATTTTTTAACTATTTTTAATTATACAGAGTTGGGACTCAAAACTATGACGTATAGTATGACGTGACGGGATTTTTATGGAATCAAGAAAAGGCAACTCAAAGCCAATTTGTGAATCGTTTAAATACTATATTTAGCTATATTTTTTATTCAAAAGTCCACCTTAAAAAGCAATAACAGTTTTGAAACGCCGGCGAACAGATTGGCCGCTTTCAGGCTCTCCGTCCATGGCGTACCACGCTATACTGATGTCAGCTTGGAGCAAATTCAAATTTGGATGAGAATTGCGGCAGAATTTATTCTCCAAGACGTTCTAAACAACAAAGTTCAAAGGGTTGAGATCAGTGCTAGAGGCGAGTCACATGGAAACAGGCCAGAAGTTAGGCATATTGTTGCTGCTGAAGTTTAGGTTTTTCTTGGCTGTATAGGGCTGTAATGGACTCTTAATGTTGTAGGCAATCCAGATGAAGGTTCCAACGGTCTCTGCAGCCTTCTCAATACTGAAACCGGCACTGAGGATATCGAATGCACGGGTGTAAAATAATAATTAAATGCCACTGCACGTTTTGAGTACCCACTCTATTGTATAAGTGGTTCTTAAACTGTAGTACTTGTATCATTGATGGTTCCCTCGACTAAAATTGTATTGTCCAATTACAAATACAGGGGATCTCCACATAATGAGGTTTCAAACACTGCGGATTTCACATAAAGCGGTGTTTGATTCCCCGTGGAGTGCGGTATATTCCTCTCATATTCCCTAACTGGACTGGAAAAGCAAAGGAACACACGTAAAAGGTGGATTTGGAAAAATAGTTTTTTCCCCCTTAACAGTTTTAGTACTAAAAAAGTCCACGTACAATGTAAATGTAAATTTCATATAACGTGGATTTTTCTTGTTCCTAAAAACTGCTACAACCGGGGATCCTGCACATTTAAAAAATAATGCTATAATTGAAGTATGTTGTTAAAAAGCGAATTTTTTTTATAACAAAACATTACGTCAAAATTGTGAAAATTTATAAGTTTTAAATAATGGTGGTACATGGATATCTTGGTACATAGGCACAGTAATAAGTTTGAGAAACACTAAATTTTAGTGTTTTAAATTTTTAAATTTAAATTTTTCATACTAAAAAAAGGAATGTTGAGAAGCCAAATTCACCTATTCCCAAATAGTTCATTTTTTATTCATTTTAATAATATATTCAAGCTCAAATCAAATTAATGGATATTTGATCTTTTGGTTTAGATATATTCAAAAACTGACCCAAAAGGCATGTAGATGCAATAGCTTTTTGGAAGTTTACTAAGACCAAAATCATTTAATATTTTACAAATAAATGATAAATAAATCGATTTTTAGATTTTATAAGGATATATTTTTAACTGGGATCAAGTTTCTGTGTCAAATGTTCCACAAACTTATAAATTTTAATTAATAAAAAAATGCATTTAGAAATTTTAAGACTTTTCGATGTGTTTATTTGTATTTCTCAAAAATATAACTGTTTAAAATCTACCCTAGAGGCTTAAGTGTATCTCTGTATGAGCATAATTTACACGAATTAAAATTTAACAAAATCCTTAGTTAGTAAATAATATTAAAAATGGAATATTTACTAAACTATCATCTTCCATGATTTGTTATTTTTTGAAAGAGGGTCAATGAATTATTGGTTTAAAAAAATACTTAAATGTGTACCGAAAAAAAAGAAAAAGAAGTGAAAACGTTTTCAATTTATCTATTATGATGCTTAAGTTTTGAGCACCTAATTATTATCAATTATCAAAATGTTTGTGTCCTTATAAACACTGATACCAAAACAGAAATTCAATAATGTATGTCTAATCATTGCTATAAGCCACTTGACTAAACGATAACTACATACTCTTTTTTTTTTAATATTTTAATGGAATGTTTTTTATATATCAATGGCAAATTTGACAAACGACTTTTTAGAAATAAATTGATATTCAAAAATTTTTAAACAAGACGATAATTTTATGTAACAATGGGAACCCCAAAAAAACCTTCAGCCTCCCATCCTTGCAGTTGCCCCTAATTTTACAACAGGTAGAAAAAGTAACTAGAAAGAAATCATAATGCAACGTCATCTGATGGACTTCAAAAGCAGCAAATTGCCTGAGAAAAGTTTTCTTGTAGCCAAAGCAAATCTCCTTAAGTTCTTAAGTATTTTACCACTACATACATTTCTTAGAACATCAGCATTGTATATTAATTCAGAAACAGGAATGGACAAAGTTGTCAATATACGTTATGGTTTTTGACAAATTATTACATATTTATTCAATTTGAACAAATGAATTCTAATTGTGTGTAAATAGGACACAGAGTGAAAGCAAAGATTGATAGCAAATGCATTTTGTATCTTTCTCATAGACTCATCACCCTTGGATTAGTACATTACAATATTAAATGGGGGTCATCAGAACTGCAAATTAGAACATAAATAAATTCATGTGTCAGCCAAAAATAAGAAGAAGAAAAAGAAAGACATTACAAGCCAAGCAATGACCTTCATAATAATATATTGAATGACACATTTCCAATTAGACAAAAACTATGTACGTACATTCATATAAGTAAAAAATGAGAGATAAGAAATCTAATTATAAATTTCAATTAAATTCAAAGTCGAAAAAAAAGAGAACAAGAGAGAAAAAAAAAAAAAAAAAGATCATTTTACGCTCATTTAAATCCCTGATTGGATAAGATGACAAAAATATCCTATATACTCGTATTGTAGTATTGTCGTTAGTTGAAAGTCATTTATGAAATACCTATATATACATATTGAGAAATAAAAATTATTTTCTTTTCAATAATAAATAATATTACAATTCTTATTTTCTATAAAATATATATTTTTATAGAGAAAATAATTATATTCATTTACAGACTAGTGTTGGGTTTTGGTCTGAAACCATAAAAGTTCTTGTTCAAATAACTCATTCTATTCTTAAAAGAAGATTGGTCTGAACCGGTTTGATGGAAAAATTCGACTTAGATGTTCTTAGTTTTATGGATGAATTGTACTTGGGGTCATGTGGGCATCTAAATTGTGAACATTGGTACAATGCCATCATTGGTGGTTTAAGTGTTCAAGGGTGTCTGCAGAAATATATTTTTGGGGAGGGGCTGGTTTTTTTTAAACAAATTTCAAAAATCATGAATGGAACAACTTAGTTCATAGACAACCCACTCCGGAAAAATCATTCTCTTGAACTCAATATGCGTAGGTTCGCGGGCAGGTCATTCCTAGAGAAAGAAATCTATATTATGTATTTGGGACTTTAAAGAAGACTCCTAGATTAGATGGAGTAAATGTAGTACTTTAATGTTTACTTAATCAGTACAATTCCATCTAATTAATTAAAGAAACATTACAATAATCAATTCTATTCAAAGAAAACTAAATCTTTTGAAAAAATGTTCAAAAATCCATAGGTATTCACAAAAAAATTAAATTTTAGGAAATAATTTGGAAAGTTAAATTTTTATAAAAAAAATCAAAAATCTACAGCTACTTACAGGAAATTAAATTTTGGCAAAAAAAAAAGGATTAATTAATAAAGGGTTTCATTGTTATAAAACTTGGTTGTTCAGGCCCTCAAAAAGACTCTTTAGGACAATAGGACGGTAAGGCAGGATACCCATTGTGTATGTAGTGATAGGTATCCTGCTTTTCCTACAGCTTCAAAGTGATTAAGTAAGAGTACTCTGCAAGGGTAAATCAGTGCCACAACGAGATTTTAAAATGTTATAAGTATTATTTACAGAACTTATTTTAACTGTTAGAAAATTAATAAATAATCGGCCAAATTGCTTATCAATGCATCAAACTTTGTAATGACTTTACCTATATTGTTTTCCTATTTTATATTGATCTCCCTTCATCTACCAGATATTTAGTCATAGAGGAATGAGAGTAAATAATTAATAAGCTGAAACTTTAAATAAGAGGCAGGGGGTTAAAATCAGATTCAATTTTGTATGTAAAATGATTTTTTTAAGCACTCTCTGGGGAAAAAAAATTGGGCCTAACCTACGAAAGTCAGAATTCATTGGATTGTACAATGAAATGGGATTTCTGACCATATATATATTTATGTACATTATACATCCTCACTCATAATTAATCTGGATGCAATCTGGAAAATTAATTTATATGTAGCTATATCAATCCAAAAATATACATTAAGAATATAAAAAAAAATATTCGTTATGGTATTTACTTATTTGATACCCTTCAGCAATATTGAATTATTTTTCTATCACATTATTTTTTTTTCTTCTCTTACTTCATAAACAGTTTCCCCTATTGTCTATTGTCCAACATTGTTTAAATTTGTTTTTGGCACTCCACGTAACAGTAATTTCTTTAGCCACTTACAATAAAATTTAGGAATGAGCTCTGATATGCTAAATTTAGAAGAGGTTGACCTTTGACCTTTTTTATGAACTTAAATACGTACTTTATAAACTTAAAATGTTATACAACTATTGCTTTTATCATACAAAGACTTTAATAAGAACAACATTCACGAGTTTCTCCTTATTACTTTGAAATAATAATATAAAAATACACATTCATGGGTCAAAAAATAACTTTGGGATAAGGGGGGTTTGTCCGATTTTTTTATTTTTTCCCGTAGTGCTTAAAATATCATTTTGCATCCGAAAAGTGTGGCCAAAATTTAATTTGCTTCCAATCCTTGTTCTAATCATTACTTAATTATTTTTTAAATATCATTTTGATGTACATAAGCATACATTATATCTGGGCTGTTGGAAAATCGAGTAGTCCAATATCACTTTGAATTATTTACCATAAGTGTGGCTTTCTACCTACGAGTATCTATAACTTCTATCATTCAAACTTGCCTCAAGACTGAAATACCTGGATAATATGTTATGTTTAGATTTTTCAATATGACTACAATTTCATTAGGAAATCTCTACGGAAAAAAAAAAAAAGATAAATTGTATCACCTAAATTTTTTCGTATTTCTTTGCCCCACCTTGAGATGAAATAAAATAAGAAGAAGGGGGAAAAAAAACGAAATATTTTTGAAGCTTAGTGTAATATATCAAATGCATTTATCCAAATGGATAATTAATTATAAATGCATAGATATATGGATACACATAGAAGCATATATATATATATATATACCTAAAGCAATGCTGCATTGTCGTGAAGGCATCATCATTAGAGATAATTTTCGTGTAACTAATTGATCTTAGATATTTTATATGTGTAGTAGGGGAGATGGGGGCAAGTTGGTTTTATTTGATTTATTGCAAGTTTCTAAGAGTTATGATACATCACTTTTGTGGAGTAATTGGGGATGTAAATCATGAGCTTTTTCACTATATAAATAAAGGCAATCAAAATGAACATGGTAACTCTGACAGTTTTAAGAATGTTTGAAAGGGGGCACGCTTAGCTTCTATGAAGTTTCATTAAATGATCTGCAAGATAAACGCAATGAAAATAAGTCTCACTCCAAATCAGGTATGTACATAGTCAGGAATGACTTCGTTTTCAATAATTCTCCGTTCTACTCTGAGTCCAACAAGGACTTACACTTTGTAACTCCCGAACATATCCTCAATATTAATCTCTGTCATTCATGAGTACACCACACTCCATCTTCATTTCCCTCTCCTCTAGCCCTAACCTCAGCCCCTGGACTTTGCAGTTTATGCCGTCTTTGAGAAAAATGTATGTGGCAATTCTCATCCAAATTTTGAATTAACTCTGACATACCATCATAATATCATGGACGTGGCTTTCCTCGTCAAAAGCTGCCAATATGTTTTCCGGGGTGTCCAAGTTATTATGGCCCTAGTTGTTAAGGATATACCGGGCGTTAAAAAAGTACTAAGACCTGCCTCTAAGTAGTCATTATAATACTCATAATTGATTAGTATGATGCTGTACATAGAAAATGTTATTTTATAGTATTTTTTATTTTAACAATGCACATTAATTAGAAATCTGGCAACTATCAATCAGCCTCAATGACAGCCTCCAACTGCCTCCAGAACCCTTGAACACATTGGAAACGTAATCCTTTTTCATTATCCTAGTTAATGGAGGTCTTCAAGGCATCAATATTCGGGTGGTGGACTTTGCAGACCTTCTCCTCAATTTGCCACTAAAATGAGTAATCCAGTGGATTCAGATCTGGGCTCTGAGAGGGCCAAATATTCTTAGACCAGAAGTTCATGTTGCCACTCATCCCCTCTTGTACAGTATTAGCAGTATAGGCCGGAGTCTCGTCCTGCTGAAATACGTACGTGAACTTGTTGGACTTCTTCATGGTCTTGGTGATATATGGGATCACATTTTCCTTCAATACTATCAACTAGTCGCCTGCAGGTAAGCGTTATCCAACAGGGAAACCAGTTGGATGTATTTTTTCTCCAGTTGATACCACAACTCCTAACATCGTCACAAAGGCAGGATGATTGGTCTTGGGGACCATCCTGATACTGTTGTCAGCCTTACCAAAGCATACCCCCAATCATTTTGCTTGTTGTAGACGGTAAAGTCAACGGCAAAGGTCTTTTCATCAGAGAAAAAAATTACCCAGTTACTGTTGTACTTCAGATCATTCAAGAGTTGTTAACATCGATAAAGACGGAGTTCTTTTTGACGTTGGGGACAGGAGTGGCCCCTCAATTCTTCTAAGCGACCTTCATCCAGCCTTTTGGATGGACTTGCACCGATGCACCTTCTTATTTTTGGTGTACTCTGACATCTTCATCGTTGGGTTGAATTAAAGGACTTCAAGATGTCTTTAGGCTTCACTTTGGTGGGTCCTCCAGTTCAGCCAAATGATTTCTGACACCAAGTGACCTTGCTAACGTTTAGGGCCTTCATGATGTACGAGGCGGTCCTCACGGCGTGGATTAATTTGCCCAAGATGGCTCTTCTTGCCTCAATCGCGACATATACATAATTTGTATGTACATCAATCACAGGCTAAGAATCTAAGCTATTCAAAAGTAATCCAAACTTTAAAACTTAATCAACAACATCTATTCAAAACTATATTTTACAAGGTCTCATTACTTTTTATACAACAGGTATATTTAACAATCAATAGAGCTAAATATAGTATTTAAACATATCACAAATTAGTTTTGAGTTTTCTTTTCTTGATTCCATTAAAATACCGTTTTTGTAAATCTTTCATGCTAATGCAAGATTTGGGTCCTCGCTCTGTATATGTTTATCAGCTAATTATATAATTATAATACTTTCGGTTAAATCATTTTTTTTTTTCAATAAAACTAATAAATATTATTATTATTTTCTAACTTAGTTTGTCCATGATGACTAAAAAATGTCAATATAAGAGTTTATAGTACAGGTAAAGTAGCATTAGATATGCCATGAAATTAGTGTCAAGTGCTTTGACCTTTAGAACAAAAACTCAGATTACAAGCTGTGCCATATACCGAAAAGTGAGCCTACTAGCCCTCTCGACCTTACTTTCAAAACGAAAAAGAAACATTGCATATGGAAAAAAATGAAGAAATCATAAATGATAAAAAAAAAAAAAAGTTGATAATAATATTCAATTATTCATTAGTAATTCATTGGATTAAAAGCAATATATGTTAAATATTTATCCAAAATACTAGCAGACCAAAACTGATGAAGTTGTTTACTTTTTTTTTTAAACTGAGAGTATTTCAATAATATTTTTTTTTTGTAAAAAAAGGTACAGATATAAAAGTTTAAAAGTATTACTTTTGATAAGAAAATACCATTTACAAAATTTGATCCATTTTTATGAATATCCAAGGTGCTAAAGTTTTTTTTTTTAATTTTAGTTCTTTTCAAGAACAAAAATATGATATTCTTTTAATATTTTCCGTACACTCCACAGTACAAATTACAGCTTTTTAGTCAAATTAACAAATTTAGTTAAAAAAATTTATAAAAAATTATTTTTTTAATTTCAGTTTTGACCAGTCCAGTGGAACGATAATAGTATTTTAGTCAAATGTAATCTATTGGTTTTTCTGTCTGTTTGTTAGCTTATAACAGACAAACAATTCGACTGATATATACTAAAATTTGTTAGTAAACTTAAAAGGTTAGTAAAATACAAAATAGGACAGTTAAAATTTAGTAGCCAATAAGGTAATAAAAAAAAATGACCTCCGAGGTCATTTGAGGCCGAGGGTAACGATGATTGAAATACAAATATATATTTTAATTATTAACAAGTAACAGCACAATGTAGTTGATTGCCTTAGATTTAATAGTTAAATAATAAATTGTAAGTATTCATACTAGCATGTACAGACCCCTGCAGATAAATTTGAGCCAAGTTTATGACCGTCAAGAGCAACAACAGTGAATTATACACGTAGCTTTTTTATCTGAAGAGTGTCTGTAGTGTATATATATAACTGTACGAGAAAGAAAAAACGAAGCAAAAGTCCACTTCATGAGGATGGAGCACCAATCAACGAACTCCATTGCGCAGGACACTCTACACTGGACATCATCGGACTCCTGATGTACCCTAAAAGCACCGTCTTCACCATTATCAATAGATAAAAAAACACGATTATGTCCCGCAGGTCCAAGCACATTCCAAAAAGTAACAGAAATAGGACACTAAGGTTCATGGCTGGTCTCAAGAGGTACATCAAAGCTGATCCAGGCAAATATATGCCCATCCTTGCCGAAACTCACTATGTGCATCGCAGTCTTCTATGGGCTCACCACCCTTCATTCCACAGATCGACTCCGAGCCCCTCCCCGACTCTTGAACAATGATGAACTTGCATAATGTGTTAATTTTCATTCCCTGATCATGTCTCCTGTTCAATGCCCACCCACCCTGAATACTCAATAAGCGACAAATCACATCATTGTCCACATGATAAGATCCTCCATCTACTTTCATGATCCTCCAATGTGTCAATTGTCCGAAATATTTCGAGAAAGTTAAGAAGTTGAGATTGCTCTCATCCTTATCCAATAATACCATACTTTGCTTCTCACCCTAGTCGTTTCCTTGCCTCACTTAGCAAAGTTCTTTCCTGATTATTAAAAGGGTGCGGTAATTTAATTTCGACTTTCGACAATAGATTCGAGATAGAAAGATAAAGTGTGAGGTGCATGCAAACTTATACAATCTAACCCAATATGTTCCTGAAGTTTGAAGGAGAATGGATGGAAGACCTACAAAGTAAGACATGCAATTATTGAATATTTTAAGTTAAATATTTACATTAATAAATCCATATTTTTTATGTGTACATACTAGTATGTCTATATTAAACTGTAGATATTATAGCCAATAAATCAAGCACTATTTGCTCTATTTTGATGCGATGAAAGGAGGATATTGACGTATAAGATTCCTTTTGTATGTAAAGAAAAAAAATCAATCAACCCGTTATATTTATTCGACTTTTGGACGTAGGCTCTCATCAATTACGTAGATCGTTTAAAAAATATATTATACCTATTTTTTAGTTTTTCACTTTGCAGATTACAAGCTCGCTTCATATATTTGTATATGTACAATGTACGGTTATAATTGAATAAATACGAAGTCATTCATCAAGAGGCAAATTAAAACTTTCCTCCCCCCCGTTCCTTTTTTTCTCTTTCCCTAGATATCTAAAAAAATAAAGTAAATGAAGATTGAAAAGATGCAATGAAATGTTTTTGTGACTGAAGAAACAAATGCATACATCAAATTGCTCGTAAACCCAAATAATAAAAAACCTCTCTGGTTGCGAAGAATTAATTGAATTTAACTCTCCCAGTTTAGTAAAGTTACATAACTACCTATCTAGAGTAATTAGAAATATGTTCCTCCTTCAATCATTATGAAAATACATTCTAAGATTAACTCGTTCATTATTCTCTTCCTAATTCCCTTTTTTAATTCGTATTCAATTCATCGTTCTCCCTTTTCCTGTTAGTACAATAATTTGTTTATTGTATTATAATTTGTTGGTGCATTTTTGAATTGACAAACCATACTTCAAAAAAAAACTTTGAGACATGGGGAATCAATTTTGCGTTATGAAAAAAAAAAATCAAGTTATAACGAAAAACAAACTTGCCCTACAGAGTCCAGGAATCTGGTCTGATTAGAATATAACGTAGCTTTAGATACGTAACTCAGAATTCAGAAAAACTTTTATTCTAAATCTAAAGTATGTATCTTGATCTGTTTTTGAAAAATAAATACCCCTGGTTTATGCATTTTTATTAGTAGACAAACAAACAAGCAACTTACGTACAATTATTATATTATATTATAGTTGATATTGACCATTTTATAATTTATGTGCTGAAATTTTGGCTATCACTATCTTTTAATAAGATATTACTAAGCACTAATTTTATAATATATTATCTAATAAAATACTATGTAGATTTTAATATTATGAAATATACATATAATTCATTTAAAAAATTGTAGAGAAATAATATGACTCTGAAAGTAATTAGGAGAAAAATAGCAATTGGTATGATTGACTTATTGGATGAGTAACTACAGAGGAAAAAATTCCCACCAATTCCTGAATGTATTCGTTATTATAATTGAAAAGAGGTACTCGGAGCCCAAGTTTCACTCGAGTATGTTTTTTCATTTCAAGGAACTAGTTTTTTGTAGGAATAAAATCAACTAATTACATGCAAAAATACCTTCAATCTTAGTTTATAGCACTGACAGCCTCGAACAATCCGTCAGGTTAGTTATAAAACTTCCAAAGGAGCCTGTGCAATCCATTTTGGATAGAGCCTCACAATACATAGTTAAGGCCATTCATGAGAAACACGTGATAATATTTAAAGTCCTTAAGAAGTAGGTCACTCTCGTTGTGATATCTACAAATGATTTGAACAAAAAAGATGATGGTTATTAACTAGTATACTTACTGAATAAGTCCATTAAAAAATTGAAGGAAATCAGGATTCAATTAATAAGTACAAAGAAGAAGTAATTAAAAGAAAAGGGAAAAGAAAAAGAAAAAATTCAGAAGGAAAGCTCAGTTAGTTGGTACATATATATACCTATATTAATTGAATCTGAAATGAATGAAGGATTAATGATCTCTCATCCACATGTCCGTTAATCTTTTTTTCTTATAGGTATGTATGTATGTAGCTGTGTACCTTTATACATATTTTATTAAGAAGCTAAAAGCAAAGCATTACTCAAGTTAAATTAAATGGTTTTCCTTTCAGGATTAAATGGTCATCCATCCATTCATTCATAGTGTACATAATATATAAGAGGTTTTATATCAAATTAAGTAAAATGGTTGCTTCATAGTCATTATCTATCCATTTCACACCCCAAAAAGCAAGCTTTAAGCAATGCTTAGAATGAATTAATTCCTATATATGTTTTTGTATGTGTAAAAGCAGGTTCCTGCATAGAACTATATATATATATTTTTTTTTTTTTGGGGGGGGGGGAAGAGTTTAATATTCGGTATTTTTGTGAAAAAAAATTCAAAAATACAAAGCTATTCATTCAATATTAAACTTTTTGGAAAAAAAAATTCGAAGATCCCATGGCTATTCACAAAATATTGAAGTTTAGAAAAAAAAAATTTAACTTATTTGGAAAAAAATTCAAACTTAACTTAAAAATTTTTTCAAAAAAAAATTAAAAAATCCATAGATATTCACAAAAAATGGAATCTCAAATATTAATTTTTATGGAAAAAAATTTCAAAAATCCATATTTATTAACAGAAAAATTATATTTTATGAAAAAAAAATTCAAAAATTATTTTTTTTGCTCTGACCCATAATTTTCACGAATGAGGGAAAAATTGTTAATTAAAGAGCGAATTTTTTTTTTTTGGGGGGGAGGGGGGCTACATCATCTTTAGTCCACCCCTTGTGGACCCCCCTGAAAAAGGAATGGTAGTTCGTTCGTCACATTTTTATTTCAATCAAACTACTAATAGACAGCTTCTAGAGTATTGAAATTTTGCACGGATGACTATGATTATATATATAGATGGTATAACTTATTACCATTTAAGATTTAACATTTTAAAGTAGTCAAGGCCAGTCCAGCCTTCAAAAGATTAATGATTTATGGAAAAATCGGGGAGATTGAATTAGAATAAATAAACAATTGCACGCTCTTACCTCGCTAACATAAAAATACTTTATGTATTTTGTTATCAGCTGTCGATTCCCTCGTCTATATTGATACGTCATGGCGATTTCATAATTTACTATTGTGATAAATAAACGAAGTAATAAGTTATATTATACTCATGCTCCGTTCTAGAGGTATCCGCGTAAATAGACAATCAATATAATCATTATTTTTTAAAAACACTTTTAAAAATATAATATCGCGGTCATTGAATATATGTATAAGAACTTATAATGAGATGAAAGAGGGAGACTTTGGCTTTGTGAACAAATGAGAAAATGATCCTTCCCATTATTTATGAACATATTTTTAGTAGGGATTGCAAGTCACTTTATAGCAATTAATAAGATATTTCCCGCTGGCTTCATATGAAATTCATCACTCAAAAACGAAATTAGTTTTTATTTTATCATTTAAAATAAAATGATTATAATTTATATGTTATGAACAAGGGTAAAGTTATTTGTACAAGTCAACAACAAAATATTTTTTGAGTGTCATAACTAAATTTTATTAATGCTTGACGCGCTGATCTTGAATATGTAATTAGTTTTTCCGTAGCAAAATCTTGTTTTTGAGAACTCTTGAGCAGAAATTTTTGAATTATTTTACTCCCTTTCCATAGATTTAAGCCAGCTTTTGAGTAATGCACATCAAAGTAAATCTATTATCTGCAAAATGTTTTGTTAATTTCATGTGGGCTCATTCAATCCTTAAAAGGGTAATAAATATTATTATTTTTAAATAATTTTTGTTAAAAAGAGATAACACTACAATTTTTTAAATATTAGATTTATATGTAAAGTAGAAATCACTTGAGGCTTGTAGGGGGTTTAGTAGTTTACTAAACAGGTTAGAACGTATCTCTCTCCAGCACTAGGTACTGGACAAGGTAATCATTATCTATATGGGATTTACCATTATGATCTTGTATATTAAGTGTATTGATTATTAGTGAATGATACAATATTATATAGTTGTGTAAATAAACTAATAATCAGTTGTCATAATTATTGGAGCGTTCTAAACATAATAATTGTAAGAGTTGAAATTTTTTAAATTCTGTTTTAATATTGTATCAAAAAGGAAATAAATATTAATAGTCAACTCAATTGGCAGAGAATCATGTGAGGCCATGTGCAACACCCCTATACTACAATGAACCAAAATTGTATTTAAAAAAAATTAGCTTTTTTTCAGGGAAATTTGATCTTGTATTAAGAAAAAAAAAATCTGATCTTTATGCCATTTGGTACTCTCTTCAGTATACTTTTTTTAACTTTTATTTCATTCCTTTTTTAATTAGATTCTATTTTTTAAAAAAAGAAATGTAACATATTTTTGTATAAATAAGTCCATATATAGAGTGTTTTCACTTACGTCATATATTGCATTATGATTGGGGAGGCATCACTATCCTGGGGGTTGATATTTTTATAGATAAAATAGAGAATTTTCAATAAATCTTGATGAAACTTTAACAAATGATCTAAAGAAAAATTAACACCCACAGAGTATGAATATAAAATTTCGTAGTTTATCAGGAATAAATTACAAAACTTATGGAAACAAGCAAATAAAACTCAAAACCAATTATGAATACTATATTTTTATTCAATATCTCTCCATTTACAAACAATAATAGGCTCGACACGCCGGCAAACCGATTGTCAGCTCTTGTCGATGAAGGCCATCTGTCACACGCTGTCATAATGGCTGCTCAAAGCGAATCCAAATTTAGATGAATGATGCATGCGGCAGACATTTTCCTCGAAGACACAATAAACTTCAAAGTCCAGATGTTGAGGTCAAGCCTGGAGAAGTGCCACATGGAGCTTGTCTAGAAGTAAGTTTAGATGGAGATGTTAACTGGGTATGCAGCCTTCTTGGGACTGACACCGGCGAGTAGGACATCGCCTAAGTGTGGCCTTTTTTGCTACATTTGAATTAAATCAACGTAATATATACTAAAAAACCCTGGAAATGGCTTGTGGCTTGATTTGTTCAATTAATTTATTTTTATGCTCGATTAGGGACGATAAAAGTATGATATTTAGAGAAAAGTCAATTATTTCAATTGTAATTGTTCATTTAATTTGTATAAATATGGGAAAAAGATTATACAACGCTCTAATAACTTGTTTTTAAAACATATTTGGTTCTGACATTTAATAAAACTAGGCTTTAGAGGAATAGATTTTTGATAGACAGTCAGGTTTTAGTCCTTTTTGTTTGTTGGTCCCATTTTGACATATATAATAGTTTCCTACTTTTCTGGATATTAATGGGAAAAAGTTTTTATTGTTATAAATCCGGTTGTTTAGGCCTCCAAAATGGCAGATATCAACAATGATGACGTCACATAAAAAAAGCTGTATTCACCTTAGCTTAACGACTTTTTTTTTTTTTGAGAAAAATTTCAATTATAATTTGTGAAATGACATTTTTTAGCAAATGTTAATAATATTTAATTACGGATTTGTTCCTGGAAAATTATTTTTCTTTACGTTTTTAAAATAATTTTTAAAAATAAATATATGATATTTTCATTTTTTTTATTTGTTGTGACCATAAAATTTAGATTATAACTTTCTAACTTTTTTAAAGGATCTTTTTACATAACATTTCTTAACTTTTTTTTTTCCTATTATTTTATATTTTATATAATATATATTTTAATAAGGTGTAATATTGTAACTGAAATCTTCTCTTGTAGATGGCTCAGGGGCATCCATAGTATTAATATAAAGAATAGGTTTTAACAACCATAAATAAATATTTTTCTAATTATGTAAACAAACCTTTTAAGCAATAAAAAAATAAACATTTTCCGCATAATTTTTTTTTTGCCTTCCTATTTTTGGTTGAGTGACTGTGGAATTAGGGAAGCATAACTATAAATTATATACATATTATGTAAGCAATCTACGTAAAATAGGAAAAATTGTCTCCAAGAGCAAAATATGTACATGTAGGTTTGTAGCAAAATATCTATTGAAAATATGGGAAAGTTTGTTTATTTATGTATTTTTCCGTCTTTTTATATTATTAAATTTATAGTGTTGTTCCCTTTCCCAATTTTCATTTATCATTCATTGATTTGACTTTAATTTTTTTTTTGACGTTTTTTTTTTAAAGTCTTTTTTTGATGTTGGATCTATTTTCCGTTGAGTAGTTTCTCCTCATTTGTATTGATGAAATACAAATATAACATAAGTCCCTTTCAAATAAAGAAAATTATATTTCAAAATGATTGACATATCGTTCAGTAGTAATGAATGAGCCAGATAAGGTAGATTGATTGAAAACGTACGTTGTGCCTATATTATGTATTTTAATTGATTTTTTTCTCCAATGTACCTACAATAAATACGACATGGAAAAGGTGTACATAGACCAGAGGTTCTCAAAATATTCTGCGAAAATGATCGTGATTCATTTTTTTATTTATTAAAATATCTATCTGGCGAATTTGGTACACACTATATTTTAATGTTATTACAACATGAAAAGTTTGATTAAAATAACATCTGATGTGATAGGACTATAATATTGTACTACCCTAGTTGTTTGTATAATTGTAAAAAATTCATATCAGTTTACCAAATAGAATATCTTCAAAAATGTGGTGCATCAACATTAAAAAAAATCTTGAGAAAAAAAAATCAAAATCAACAAGAGGAGAAAATTCTAATTCTTTCAAACTTCATACTCAAAGTTTTTTTAGACATATTTGAGTAAATTATCGGCTTTGTATTCAAATTTGTTGAATAAATTCAGATATCTATGAATTTTAGCTATAGTTTTAAGCTTTTATTTGATTTAAGAGACTTATATTGGCTCCAATATGTCATTTCGATTAAATTATGTCAATGTATAATTACTTTATTTTGACAAATAATTTTGACTACTTTGAGTACAATTTGCAGGCCCTGTAAAGGGTTTATTTATTTATTATTATTTTTTTTTAGAAATTGACAATTATTACAAAATTGACAAAAATACAAATGTAATCCACACTCTATTTTGAGACTACACTCATTCCAGCTTAGTTATGTGTTAACGGGGGAAACAGGATTTTTTCTCAAACAATGACGAAAACCCATTTATTTCAAAAACAGAGACAGATACAGACTTTACACATAAAATAAAAGTTGTTCAGAATTTTGAGTTACGTATGTTGGGATATGGGGTTAATTCTGATCAGACCAGATTCCTGGGCTTTGGAGGGCATGTTTGATATTACGGTAATACGTTTATTTTTTTTTTTTTTTGATAAAAGAAGATTGATTCCCCGTGTCTCAAATTTTTTTTTAAAGCTTTGGGTTGTCAATTCAAAAATGCACCATAAAAATTAAAAAAAGCGAGAACGTGTATTAAATACAAATTAAAAAAAGGAATTAGGAAGACAATGAGCAAGTTAATCTTAGTATGTATCTTCAGTCTTCATTATGGTTGAACAAGGAACATGGCAAGTTAGCAATGGTAATGACAATAAATAAATCACAGGGTCAAACATTTAAAAAAATGCTTTATATTTACCAAAATCAGTATTCTCACATATTTTCATTAATTGCATTTTCAACAGTGACAAAGAGGGGTGCAGGTTTTTTTAATATTTACATCAAATGGACAGAAGTAACACTAGAAATTTACCTATGATGAAGGGTTTTCCATATAGGAGTATTATCTTGATATTCAAAGAAAATTACATTTTTGAGATAAATGATCCGATGTTTATTTCAATGCCATTAATAATGGAAAATAATATCATGCAAATGGCTTACAGGATCGTATCCTTTTTATGAAATTTTCATCACCAAATCGCAAAGTGGCTGTTGTATGCCCTCAATAGATTCATGAATTTCATCTTTTAGATTTTACATCGACGCTGGGCTGTTGGTGTATACCTTATCTTTCATGGGGCTCCAAAGGAAGAAGTCGCAAGGTGTTAAATCGGTCGCAAATTGCGATCAACTCTTCGAGAGATAACACGGTCCGGAAACTTTTCCCTTTAAAAGAACGATGGTTTCGTTGCTTGTGTGGAACGTAGCTAAATATCGTTGAAAGTAAACGTTGTTTAGATCAATACCATCCAATTCCACCCACAAAAAATCCTCGATAGCGCAATCCATTCACCGTAACTGTTGTTTCTTCAACACTTTGGGCTACAGCAGCAATATTCTCGGTTGTTCTTGAGTGATGTACACTGGTTTTATTCTTCACATCATTTACCTGTCCCAACAGCTCGATTTTTTCCACCAATTTATGTATTACAGTCCGACAAGATGCTTCACAAATACTCAAAAATATTTAAGTTTTACAAACCGTCTCAGCCAGGTTTTCCCATTTTTATAGTGAGTTTTAATAATTTGAATACACTGTTGAAGCGTTTATCGTTCCATTTTTATTAATGGTATAGTTAAGAACTTCAAAAGTTGCATCTCTCGAAATAGTGCCCTATTCAAAATAACACTTATTATTGGAAAACCCTTTATAATTATAGTTTATAGTAAATTGTTAAAATAGTTTAGAATTTTAACATGAATAAGCTAAATATTAAAAAAAAAAATCTTTTAATTATTCATTGGCTATCATTAAGATAGCTTGCTCATGGTAGTGTTGAATTAAAATTATTTAATGCTAAAAGTGCTCTGTAAAATAGCATATACGAGCATCAATGATTTGATAAGTCCTCTTGTTAGTAGTCTCTTTTCTTGAATACTCTACAAAACCTTTCATGGAAATTAATTCATTGTAAGAGATCTCTTTGATATATATATCTCTTTGTATTATCACCCCCCTAATACTGATACTTCCACTAAAATAGCTGCTAAAAGCTCTTTTGTTTACTTTGTCACACTCCAGTAACTTTACCTCTCTGATGTTTCTCCATGAGACACAAAGGGTTATAACGAGGAATAAGGGGGAGGAGGCTTTTGCTTTGATGCTATAATAAGGTGTTGTTCTGTCAAATTATAAAAGTGCACTACCGAGAATTTTGAAGGACTTTTATTCGCTTTTACTTTTAATATCTTACCGGGCCAAAAGATGACTAGATATAGAATAAATCATTTTGCATATTTAGAATAAATCCTTTGATTTATTTGCCCGTTGCTTAGTCGTTAATCTTTTGCAATTGATTTATCAAACCCTAATACAAAAGTATTGTCCATACTAATTAAAGAAAGTATAACATTCATTCCAGTCCAAAAAACTTTAATTTCAAGAAAGTAAATGAAATATTCTAAAAGTAATCCGCAAAATTGCCTGGACAGCTATTAAATTAGCAAACATCCTTCAAAGGATGTCTGAAAATATAGACAAGACGAAATGTGAAGAAGAAGAAGTTATAATCAAAGTTTAAATCAACAAGGAATAAAATTGGCAATTTTCTTCTATAAATAAGCAACATTTGTGTACTCAAATCCTCCATATTTTAACATCGTTAGAATTTCGTTCTTCTTTTCTCCTTATTAGTGTTTTTCACATTGATTGGTAGATTTTGATGTTTGGCACCTTTTAAGTTATGAACACTTCCCAACATTTATTGAATAATATCTCCCTTGTTGGGAAAATAAATTATTTTTCCTTTTCAAGGAAAGGTTACGTGATACAACAAAGATAACGGCCTGGATATGTATTCTCGTGTTGGATGTTCCAACCTTTCAATTATTGTAAAAAATAATTCCGGACTAAAGATAATATAGTTGAATATATCAATAAAATGAAAGTATATTTTATTTTCTTCAAAAAATTATAGTCAATTTCAATAAACAAATTATTCTTATTAACCCTTTAAAGACACCACAAATTACACTTATAGTATCGAAAATGAATTGTCTGAAGAAACAATGATAAATTATTTAATTTGAAAGGTCATATCAGGCCCAATATAAGCATCTCCAATCCAAGAAAGGTTTTAAACTATAGCTAAAACTATTGGGTATCTGAACTCATCCATCAAATTTGAATACCAGGTTTATAATTGATTGATATATGTCGATGAAATATTGGCCTGCATATATGTATGAAGTGAAAAATAAATTGGGATTTTTTCATTTTTGTTCGAAATTGTTTTTATGTTGATACAGCAAAGTTATTGTTAAGTTACTGTTTTATAAAATAGGTTGAGTCGTGCAATATTTACTTTGATGAATTTATATCCTAGTTATTGATTTATTTGTCCATGCAACCATTTTAATATCTTTAAAATACTACCTTCTATCTCCCACTGTCTTGCTGGCTCATTGTCCGCTCTACCTTTCTTTTTTAGACTTCAAAATTATTAAAAAGCTTTTTAATAAATATATATAAGTATGTATTAAAACTTCTATTGAATGAAGCAAAAAAAAAAAAAAAAAAGAGCCAACTATTCCTTCTCATCGTTCCTTGACTACAAAGAGAAGAATAGTATATATATTATTTTAATTCAAGAATTTATTCATTTAAAAAAAATGTTATGAAATATATAAATTTTAATAATGAATATAAAATTAATTTTTATTAAAACTTATTCTTAATTATGTATGAGTTGTTGGTTGAATGAAGTTATCCATTGACTCTCTTATAGGGGCGGGGGGAAAGGGATTCCTAGACCATACTAATGTAAAGGGCATTATTATGAGAAAAAATTATGGACTCCCAGTCAAAAAATTTTCCAATGATTTCTCCCGTGAAATTGAAAACTTGGGTCTGTCTAAAATGAGTTTATGAATCCGATAACTTCATTAACCTTTCCGGAGAAGGAGGTGGTGATCCAAAGTAAATATAAATATTGAAAAAAGTTTATCTTAATTAAAAGATAAAAACTAGTTCAAAGGCATACGTTGCTCGTAAGCGGAAATATTCGGCTGAAAGCGCCTCACCTCATTCTAATGATAGTCCTACTGACTCTAAACGCAAGTATCTGATATAACATGAATGGCCTCTTTGGTACTATAATTAGTTTTGTATCAGTCCTTATTTTTTCGGTTCAGACAAGTCTTTGGACCGGTCCTTAAGACTGAGGGTCCTTCGTTTTGTCAGCACTATAATTTCGAAAAGAAATTAAGTAGATTGACATCATCAAGGATTGAACTTTATAAGTTTTAGGACTGATATGCAGAACTGAACTGTACTAGACCAAGACTGAACTGGGCGGGTCTGTAGTCTTCAGTCGTAAATAAGAACTAACACAACATGAATTATAATCATGTTCCACAAAATGCATAGGAAGACAATCTCAAGGATGTAATTTCATTCAATACTATCGAATAATTTAGGCCCATTTATTGGACTATCATGTCAAGTTAGGCTCTGAGATAAGTGATAAATGTGATTATTGTCTTTTTAAAAGAGAGTAAAACTTATGGGGAAGACGGATCTGATTGTAATGGAGGACTTTGGGTTTATAGTTAGAAAATTCTTTGAGTGAGAACTAGATGCTAACTGTCCAAAAGTGATGATGCCATCTCTATAGGTGAAGCTTTTGAAACTCCAGTGTATCGATTAATGTTGCTGCTGTTTGTCTCCGCAATAAACCACATAAAATATTAATTTGGTTGGGTACAACATAAAGAGCGGCTTACGAAACTTTTTTTTTTTTTTGATATTGCTATAAAAAAAAAGACAGATGGATATTTTTCAATAATTTTTTATTTATTTGAAAGCCTCAACATTCCGGTTAATAATGGAACACCATTTTATTCATATGGCTGCCGTCGCTGGCCTTAGAGTAGTCCATTCTGTCGACCCATTTTTCAATACATTTTCGATTGTGTGAGCTTCAATAGCTGCAATGCCGACTCCAATTTCGTGTTTCAAATCGTCAATTGTCTCTGGAGGGTTGGCGTAACATTTATCCTTGACGGTTCCCCACAAAAAATAGTCCAACGGAGTCAAATTGCAGCTACGACGTGGCCAGTTGACGTTACCGTTTCGGCTTATGATGCGATTGTCGAAGACAGTGCACAAAAATCTACTGTAACGTTGGCTGTGTGGCACGTAGCGCCATCCTGTTGGAACCAAATGTCGTCGATGTCTTCCTTTTAGTTGGGGAAACAAAAAATCTTCCAACATGGCCCGATAGCGCTCACCATTGACCGTAACGGCAGCTCCTTGCTCGTTTTCTCACTTTCGGCAACAGCAGCAATGTTCTCGATTGAGTGCACTGGACGAACACGGGAACGCGTTGTTTTATCCATTAACGAACCAGTTTCGCGCATACGCTTCAAAAATTTATCCGCAAACTGACTGGAAGGCGCTTTATTCGACAGACGTAATTTTCTTGTAGTTTCGCTTGAAGACTCTCCATTTTGGAAGTAAGTCTTCAGTATTTCCCAATTTTCTTTGTGCGTAAGCTTAACCATTTCGTAATCCGGAAATATTTTACAAAATATTAGACACAATAAAAATGTTACTACACCTGTCAGACGTCAAAAAAAAAAAAATGGTAGGTCAAAAATGCAACCGATAGATGGGTCACCCGTTATAACGAGGATGATGGCACCCCAATAATTTGAGCAATTCTCCAGTTAAAACTTGGACTAAAAATCAAATATCTTTCATTTAAAATTTATCCTGAGTATCAAAAACGTATAAACTTTACCACTATTCGTCCAAAATATCAAATGTAGTCATAGTCTATTTATTTTGATTTGACTTTATACATAGAAACATAACTGCATTTAATTTATTTTCCCAACAATGTTATTTATCATAAATTAATGAGTGCATATTTATTATTCAAAATTGTTGTTTATATATCATATATAGAAAGAAATTAAAAATTGATGAGTTATCTATGACCCAGCTTAGTTTTTAGGTATACATAAAATGACCCAGCTTAGTTTTTAGGTATACGGTTCTTCCAGGTATGATTTAAAAAAAAATAGTTTCTTGGAATATGCACAGCTTAACAAGAGTTAATTCGAATTCAACCTATCAGCATAAGGATAAAAAAAGGAGTAAAATTGACATTTTACAACAAAACAACAATGAAAGTATTTTATGTCAGTAAAGTAACGATGAGACTAAATATATATTCCGAGAGCCTGCCATGGAAGATTTCACCTATAAGGTACTTTTTAAGGGGTCTGACTTAACTTTCCCGGACAGAAATTGGTTACCAGGCTTGATATGCCCTTAGATAGTGCCATATATTAATGCATGTTTTGTCTATGTACTTTATGGGGTGAAATAAACCGTAAATGTTCTATGTGACAAAGTAGTTTCAGCTGGTCAAACCTTCTGTACCTTATGGGGTGAA
Organism: Lepeophtheirus salmonis; assembly: GCF_016086655.4. Classification (NCBI taxonomy): domain Eukaryota; kingdom Metazoa; phylum Arthropoda; class Copepoda; order Siphonostomatoida; family Caligidae; genus Lepeophtheirus; species Lepeophtheirus salmonis. Next base: position 45,329,369 of record NC_052131.2, read on the forward strand.
ATCTTCCCTGTCTGGCTCCCAGACTAATATATTATATTTATGGTTTATTTTAATCCTAATTAACTTAAAAGCATAACATATCTTTATACAAATTCAATGCAAGACTTTCTAAACCACTGGAGTTTTGATAATCTTGATAGCACTGAAAACAATTAAATTGAATAATAGGAACTTATTTCCTTGTGATATTTTAGAGTTGAGACTATCAATTAAATTTGACTGAAGGGATAAAGTAGTCCCAGGAATAAAGTAGTTCTAAACTGTAATATTATTTTGCAATAAAAGTAATTATGAAACCTTTTACTTATCACGTCGTTACTTTTATTGTATCACACAACCTTTCCTCTTAAATTAAACGGAAAAAATGGGCCAAAAATCATTTGGTAGATTGCCAATTCTCCCCAACTATAAAATTACTATCTAATAACTTTTTGTATTAGAATTGTTCCCACCTTAAAAAGAGCGAATTCGAATCCTCCCAATTATTTTTTGAATAAAAGAAGGACAAGAACACAAATTAAATCTTCAAATCAGAATAAAATGAACTACACAAAAGCTAAGCTATTGTAAAATTGTCAGGATCATAATTGAAAAATAGTTCATCTTCCAAGATTTTGAGACATCACATAACTAAAACCTTCAGAATTTCAAAAAAAAAAATCAAAAAAAAAAAAATCATGTTATATAGATCCAAAACAAGTTATATATTATTTATTATTTTATCAAAACTTTTACAGTCAAAAATTATTTATTTAATTATTTGGCTAAAAAAATGTTCTAAAATGGTTGGTCCAATTATTGCTGGGATTACAGGAATGAAATAGATTGACAAATTTAAAAATTAATTTTGTGTTTTCTTTTAAATAATTATACGGATCATTTTTTAGAAAAATATTTATCCATAATAATGGACAAATTATAGGCAATTATGTATTTTTCTCAAACTGCAAATTTGCATTTATATTAGTGTGGCGATTCTATCGGTTTTCACAATTCTGATTCTTAAACTGTTTTAACTGGAACCAAAAAACTCAAAGTGAGATCAAAGCTCAGACCAAGTAAGATTACTTATCAATCACAGTTCACTAATTGATAATACACAAATATAACTATAATGGGCACTTGATATAATGTAAACCTCAGCCTATGCTCAAATTTCAGAAAAGGAAATATCATTTCTTCTCTATATTAAAGTAAAAAATACGCGATAATGAACATGTTGAATTTAATTAAATTTAATATCTATTGCATTCATATGTTAATATTTAAAATCCTTGAATATGTACAATCTACCACAAACTGCAAATAAATCCATCATTAGTTTTCCACAATATTAATTTTGTATCAAAACTTACTCATAATAATAACAATTTGCTTTAGAGATGTCCTTTTAAATCGTCTTGTCAATATATCGGTCGATCCCAAGACTAAACACTTTGATAATTAATTGTCATCGAAGAGTATTTGGTTAGAAAGCACTTATCTGCCACAATTTGTAATCAAAACTATAACTGCATATATTATCTAAGGTACCCAAAAGAAGATTAATAAACAGTTTCCCTTCTGTAGTTGACAGATAATTTCAAGGTTCTCATTTTCCTTTTTAAACATTTTTTTTCCATTCATTTAACAATTTTATTTTTAAATGAAGGAAAAACCATTAAAAACCACATAGAAATTTATATGTAAAATAGTATAAATTAAAACAATAGAGAGATTTATTTAAATAAAAAAAGTTTATTAAACAAAATAAATAAAAATATTGCATTTCTTGTCTTCCATAATTTTTTATTTTATTTTTGCTTTTTCTATTGTTTATTATTAAATAATTGCGCTTAAATCCTAGGTTTAATGGGCCTTATAAAATAAAACTCTTAATGAACCAAACGGATAAATATGTGAGTACATAGGTATATACAATCGTAGACATTAATATAATTATTTACCTTTTCGGAATCAATGATATAACTTAAGAAAACTTTATTTTTGAAAAAAATTGTCAGATCATATCTATGCTAATAAAACAAAGTTTATCTAAATGAATAAGAAATGTATATTATGATAATTAATTATAAAAAAAAACCCATATATTTAGGCAAACATGAATTGTTGTAGGTATTGAAGAGTTCGTTCATACTATCTCTATATATTCGCATAGTAAAAGTGTATAATTTTTCAAAGGAGGAGGGGAGGAGTGTACTCTAATTATTTGATTTGATGCCTAGACTTTTGGTTATTGCGATTAAAAAGGTTGTTGAATAAATATTGGTTAGGTTCCGATTATATAAATATTACAATATTGTAATAACTGTATTAAAAATCAAAAAACTACCCGATTAAGATTAAATTTTCAGAGCCCCCATTTAGGTATATTGCTTTTAACTAGAAAATTTAAAATATTAGTTTTTTTTTTCAAAAAATTGATATTTTAAATTAAATTAAATTTTAAATTTTTTTTAAAAAAAATTTATTTTTGGAAATTTAACTAAAAAAAAAAAACAACACCGTGAATAATTCAAATATATTTCCAAAATATTTAATAATCTATGAATAACAGTAGATTTTTGAATAATTTTTCCAAAAAATTTAATAAATAAAATTATATTTTTGGAATGGTTTCCTAAAAAGTTTAATTTTTTCTGAATTTTTTTGAATTTTTTTATCAAAATTTTTCCAAAAATTAAGCCTCCCTACCTCCATCATTACAATTAGTGTTGTGTCAGCCCTTCTATATTCAGTTCAGTTCAGTCTTAGGACCAGTCCTATCAGTCTGTAGATAGCTGTAGATTTAAAAAAAAAAAAATATCCAAAAATAAGCCCCCAAAAAAAAATACAATCCTGCGGACTTCGCTGATTTTACAATAATTTTAGAAGTATTTTGTCAGACATACATATATATTTTAAATAATTTATGATGAATAAATTGTATATATTGTCTTAACCATACTAAAATATAAAGAAAAAATAAATATACTTTGCAAAAAAATTTCTTCCGTTTTACAGATTTTTGAACTAAAAAAGTCCTTGTTCAACGCTGATATCATGTAATACGGATTTTTCTTGTTTCCAAAAACTGGGATAAGTAGGGACACCCTGTACAGATTATATTGGACAATTATCTCAAAATTTATTAATGTAACTATATTATTTTTAATTTAATATTAAATTAATTATTACAATTTAGTGTTGTGTGAGTCCTTATTTATAGAGTCCAGTTCAGTCTTAGGACCGGTCCTATCAGTCCGGGGGACTGGTTCTTCAGACTGTTGGTCCTTCCGACTATCAGTACTAGAAATTATTAAAAATAGAAGAAATAAAGTTGAGTGACATGATCAAGACCGAAAGTTATAGGTTTTTAGGACTGATGTATAGTACTGAACAGTTATTCAGTTATTCCAGTCCTAAATATGTACTGACACAATATTTATTACGTTTTACATGCACTTTTTTAAAAAATGAGGGAAAAGAAAAATGCCCCACCCCTCCCAAAGCGGTAGATCCAAAGCTAAAGGATCTCAAGCTAGTTCTTACAAGAGATGCTTTTAAACATTTTTTTCCTTTATTGGAATTAGAAGGGCAGTCGATCCTCTATTGCAAATCCATTCCCGCTCTTTGTTCGTTAAAAACACTAATCATTCTGATTCCTTGACTAGCTCTTCCAGACCTTTAGGCATGGCTGACCCAGAAGACCTTGTGCCATAAATTACATGGAGCACCAACGAGATCATTGCATCAGTAATAAATACCTTTTTGTCCCTTGGATCGGTGGCTACGAGCTGATTGAATCTTATTGGCTCTTTTTCTATTTAGATTTATAGAGGATTCATCCCCATTTTTGAAGACATATAAACCTGAAAGAGTTTATGAGGTTTTATCATAATCTATGGGAAGTTTTTTTACCATGGATTCTAATGATTTATCACCAAAGTTTTTCCCTTGTTTATTCGGAGTCCAGGCTCGGCCTTAAACACTTAGGATAACGAATTCTATTTAAAGATGTGATTTCTTGTTCATTGCCTGAGCATATAATAGAAAGGTTGTTAGTAAATGAGAGGGCCTTAAGAACCTAGCCCAGCGATATTAGTGACTCTAACATTTTTATATTTCTAGATGCGATCCCATAATGTGTTTATTGTCAACTCCTTGAGATATCAAATCCTCTTCGTAAACCAGGTAGGTTTAATTTTGACTTGGAATGTCTTAATATATATACTTTTTTAAATCATATTCTCAGAAATTTTGTATCGTCGCAGTTGATTTATTAGGAACTCGTGAAATATTGAGTAGAAGACTTTTTCGAAATCAAACATCCCCTCTTCTTAGTTTTATGGTATCCATTTAGAGTTAGATTTTTTTTTGGAAGAGGGAAAATTTAAACGAATTACCTTTTTTACGTAAAGTTAATTGAGTATAGTTTTTAACAAAAAATGATGACAGTTAAAATTTTTTAGATGAGATGATGACTTCTTTACTAATTTCGACAAATAAATAATTTTTTAAAAAGAGACACAATTTTAACCCAAGAAAATAATTATCAAATTTAAAATTGTGACAAGATCAAAAGATAATTGACAAACAACTCTTTCTTGTTCACAAATGTGGCAGTAAACCTTTAGTCAGGTTCTTTAGGAAATGAATATCTTCTAAAATAAATGTGTCTGAAACGCTTAGGTGTATGTAAAACCTTTATTACATTCTAGCAAATGGCGTATTTAGAGCCCATTAAATACAACTGTAAATGAATAAATAAAACACCATACCACTGAGAGGGGGGTAAATGTCCTAAAAATTAGTCAATTTACATTCAAACCCTCTGCTCTTATAACACACACAAAGAAATAAGTTATTGAATAATCAGAGTCTATTTAAGAACTTGTAAAAAAGAATGAAAATCCTATTCATACCCTCTAAACCCCTCTCTCCTCTCCTATAAAAAAATAAGGTAATGAAAAAGTGTGAAAAATGTAACATACACACAGTATGAAGAAGGGAAAAAACGAAAAAAAAAAATCAATTAACAGTGTTCCAAAGGAACTGTAAATCAAGCATTTTTCATAAATAATAAGGTAATACTTTTTTTTGTTATTTTTATTTAAGTTTTGAACCAATAAACACATTTATAATTTGGAATGTCCAAAGATATTCTGGAATTTAGAAAGAGTACTCAAGATTGTTATGTAGTTCTTAAGATTGACTTTGGTCTCAAGACAAAATTTTGAAGGTGTACGTCTCCATATCCTAAAGTCTTGGTTTAGGTAGTCCTGTAGTGGGTCCGACAAAATCCTAATCTTTTTTTTATCTTTTTAACCCTAGGCCTCGATTTCTCAACGCAGAGCTGGAGATTAGTACTCACAACTCAGATTTGAAATGATATAATTGTAATATTGATGATGACGGAATCAGAGCTGGGGACTGGTACTCACTACTACAACTAAAGTCAAACTTAGTCTCATTAAAAAGCAACTTCAGACTCGAAGTGAAAATACTCAGAAACTGACTTGTATTCGAGTTTCAAAGACTTGCGACAAGAATTGGATACGTTAAAAATAACTCTGGAAACCTTGCCTCTATGTATTGACACAAATGTGCATAAGGGATGAGCTGGAGCCCCCCATAAAATAAAATTAATTAAGGAATTTAATAGCTATGGATTTTTGAAAAAAATATCAAAAAAAGTAAGTAATATTGGACTTTTTTTGAGAGTAGCTGTGAATTTTTTTTTTGAATAGGTATGCATTTTACAAATTATTATCAAAAAAAAAAAAAAAAAAAAAATTTAATTTTTGTCATGAAATTTTAATATTTAACTTTTGTAATTTGTTTTGAAAAATTTAATTTTGTAATTTGTTTTGAAAAATTTAATTTTTGTAATTTGTTTTGAAAAATTTAACTTTTGTGTGAATAACAGAGAATGTTTTTATAAATAGCTATAGATTTTTGGAATTATCTCGAAAAAAATTTTAGATTTTCTTTCGAAAAAATTTAATATTTAACTTTTAAATGTAGAATTTTGTATGAAAAGCTATGGATTTTCGAAAAAAAATTCCAAAATTTTTAATTTTAGGATTTTTTGTCTCAAAAACTTACATAAATAAATATATATTATCCTCCGTATACCCCTGATTGGCCTTATTTTGGTCCTAGATAGGCTGTACTAAGCACAAAAATACACAATGTCCAATGAATCTTTATTTTCATTAATTTTGTGGTTACATCACAATTAATAATCGTATTCAGTTTTATGATACAATTGGATAGTGGTATTTTCTTCCTGATTTTGTCAATTCTTCCTGATGTAAAATTTGATTAAATAGGGAGAAGGGAGGGAAATTCTGCCTTCTGTCATCTCACTAACTAAAAATAACTATACAAGAGGACTTGAATAACTTTAGTGAGATTATAAGAAGCATTACTTGAATTCTTTGAATCGAGAACTTCAATTTCTGTCTTGAAGGATCGTTTGCGTACGCAACCTACCTATTTTCTCCTTCCTTTCTTCTCTTTCGTTATTTTTTTGTATCCAAAAAGTCTTGACAATTGAAGGTTGCTTCTTGAGCAAAGTTACTTTTAAAAACAAAGTATACATGTTTATATATACCAATGTACTTATGAAAGTAAAAAATAAAAAAAGTTTTGACATTCATTATTCTGACAAGTAAATTAAAAAGAATTAACGTAGAAAATACAATAATTTTGTAAACAAATGGAAGGGAAAAGAAGGAACGATAAAGGAAAATGGAGAATGTGAATAGGTAGGTTGCGTTTCTTTGGTTTGGTTTATTGCTATTTCTCTGATTGGAGAATAATGATGGTTGGAATGAGACAACAGTTTAATATTGTAAGTAGTTTACGACTTTTTTGAAAGTTATGAGCTATCGAAAATTAAATGGGAAGTTTTGTGCGGACATTTATGCGGCCTCTAGAGACTGGACTCTCCTCTGAGGAGTAGCACATACTCTCCCCTCTCGACGTGCATAGATAGAGCCGGCCAAGGGGTTCGCGTCTGGAAAAAAATGAGGGCGGCCATAACTCATTTTTAATTGAAATATTTTGCTATTACAATACACAAAAAAATAAAGTTGTCAAATGGACATGCTACATGTCATATCTATATTTAGAGTATAAAATAAGACCTGCCGGTATGTAAAAATACAAGAAACTGAAAAAATTTACGTAGTGATTCCGACAATTTAATGAGTTTTTAGGAAGAGAGTAATGCACTTATCATAACTTTTATATCAGATCAGTTCCAAGCAGTCTTGAGATAAAGAAAGCCCTCCCCTTATATAGAAGGACATATTTTATTCATGATTTATTTGGGAGTTATAAAGTTTAAGTCATTGTTAGACGCAGACTAGAATTAAACATGAAGATCAGAGTAATTCCTGCTAAATACCTACACAAGTATATAATAATACAGTCCTATTAATGAAATCTTGTAGGACTGTTCATTTTTTGTTATTTCTCACTTATGTATCTCAAAATTAATGTGAATTTTCAGTATATACTTTTAAATTTGAATTAAATACATATCAACGCTGCTTTGTTGTTGAAATAAATTTAGTCTGTGGCTTGTTTTTTCAAAGTAGCGCATGCTCAAAAGAATTTTGACAGCCTCTTCTATGTGAGAAACATACGTATTCTTTTTTTATATTAAATAATATTGTAATATAGTTGTATCATTTTGGCACAAGGTGGCGCCACTCTCTTTCACTTTGTTTACAAACAAATATATATAAATAAATAAGGTGTTTGCCCCATTAATTTCATTGATGGGTTATTACGTGTAAGTATGATTTCTTGGGGAGTCATTTTCTATATTATTATAGCAAAATTTGTATTTTAGCCGTCGCCTTATTACTCCGTGCAATACTGGATACTACCGCTAGTAAATTATATAACATAGTACGAATATAATATGGGCATGTATCTTATTTGGCTTAAGAAACTGTCGACATTTTTAGGAAAACAGTCCTAAGGACCGATTAGATTCATCTTCTTTTTTTTAAAGCCAAGCATAATTTTTTCAGCTATTGACCATAAAGTCAAACATTCACAATTGATGTAATAATAATGTTTGCACTATAAAGAACATTTGTGGCCACAATAAAGTAATAATAAAGCTAACTACCCTCCTTGTCAGTACTACTGGTGGATCTAACAATAGTGCTCTATATAGATTTAGTAATCTTTAAAATTTTGAATTTCATTTGATTTAAACCGTGTACTTTACTATTGAAAGTGATCGTGGATAGATAACCACATATTACTATTGATTATAGCAATACACACTAGAGTCAATATAATTTTTCAATTTATAACAACTTATAACATTCTATAGAATATTAACAGAGTTGTACGACTATATTGTATATTATAATAACAAGATTGATGAGCAAAGTATTAAATGCTCCCAAAATTAAATCTATTAATTCACTAAAATTATAAGGACCCCATTTACATTAAACAAGAATTTAGAAGGGGATAGACTATATGTATTTTATATAATTGCTCTCCAAAACTTAACAATTTCTCTGGTAGTATCAATGATATCTGTATTTTTGTAATGTTATTTGGAAATCGTTAGGGAAATACATATTGCAACCTTAATTAAATGCCTCTAATGGAATATTTTTGACTCTGAGTAATATATGTACTCTAACTTAAGTATAAGGAATCTTTAATTAGGAGGATTCGCCTTAAACATTTTTGCCTTGGATAATGATGAATTGAATACAATTTATAATAAATCTATTCCTGGCTCCCCTTTCTTTAATGTTTATTTGGTAGATGTATTTAATCAATGAAAATGGGTAAGTGTTATGGAAAAAGAGGGGCTTGGCTCCAAAATTTCGATAAAATGAAGGTAAGTATAGGCAAATTCCGCATTTATGGTGCGCATACTCGTCTATGTACAGGGTTCGGAAGCAAAGCGTGGACTGAATGACCCACCCTCAGCAGTAATCACAGCCTCCACAAGGCGGCGAAAAGCCTTGAATGAGTTGATTATGAACTTCTCAGACAAGTTGTTCCACTCCTTCACAATGGCGGCCTTCAGGGAGCCCACGTTCGGGTGAGATGTCTGGTTAATCTCCCTCTCCAAAGTACCCCACACAGCAAAGTCCAACGGGTTCAAATCCGGCGAAGATGATGTCCAAATGTCCTTGTCCCAAAATCAGGCATGTTTTCGGAGCAGAACTTCTGGCATTTGGCCAATGTGTGTGAGGGTGCACCATCTTGGGTACACACATAGTTGTTCTCTGGGTAGGTGGGCTTGAGCCATGGGAGTATAATGAACCTCAGCACCTTGAAAGTAGGCCTCCTGGCCGATTTTCTTCCAAGCCTTAAAAAGGAAGGGAGGCATCTTCTTGCCGTCGGACGACACGCCCCCCCAAGACCATTGTTCGAGGCGGATGTTTTGTATGGATTACCCCCTTGACCTTTTTTGGTGATCCCCCATGCCACGGTTGTAGATCTAGTCCACGGTGAAATTCTTCTCGTCAGAGAAAATTAAATATTTACTGTGAATACATTTGCCTTGACTCACGCACGAACTTTCTTGCACCTCTGCAGTCTCCTTTCCTTCAAAGTGCCCGTCAACATGTGGTGTGGGATCCTTGTGTAAGAGGACACCCCCAAGTCGTCCTTCAGAGCCCTCTTGATTGTCCCTTCGTCCACGTCAAACTCGTTAGAGAGGCGATTTATGGATTTGGTGGTGTTCTCCTTGATCTTCTTCTTCAGGTGCCCCAGAAACTCAGCATCCCTTTTCAAGCTGTGCCCCCCACTTACTTCTTTCCTTGAGAGGTCATTTTCATTCTTTTTCATCTTAGCCACCTTGAACATGAGGCTCCTTGAGCACTTCACAATGTCCATAATCTCTGCCACCTCAATTTTGGCATCCATAAGGTCTGAGATCCTCTGCCTTTTTGCTTCTTGCTCACTCATGATGAAAGATTTGAGAAATGTTTATTATTGTTTACTTATGAAAAAAGGACAAGAGATTCGGAATATGCAGGGAAAAATCACGACACCTCTGTATTTTAATTACAGAGATTAGCATTTATTAACAGTCCACGTTTTGTTTCCGAACCCTGTATATATATATAATATTTTTTCCTTTATTTCAATGCTTTATAAGAAGTATTACAGTCATCCGATTTAAGCCAAGGATGTCCAGTTCTGTTCGAAAACTTGTTGCTAACAAGAATTCAACTTGATAATGTTCTTGTATAAGCCCTTATCCTTTTAGGCAAAAAAACTCGAATAACTAATTTTCACAGGCCTCTATTGAGGCCAAATTTGTACACCCAAGAGCGTTGCCCATAGACAGGTACAGGTTGTATTTACTTGGTACCAGGTCTTACCTGTAGGGTGGATGCGTAAAAACTTCCCATTCGAGCTCCCGAAGCTTCTGCTGCGTCATCAAACATGTGTGCAGCCTGGTGTTGTCTTGATGAAACACGGTTCCTCTCCTATTCCCCAATACTGAATGATATTGTTAACCAGCTTCAAATGGTCGAGTTGTTCACTGTAGAGGGCACAATTGAGCATTTTACAATTGGGAAGTAGCTCATAGTAGATTATTCCCTGGAAATATCACCAAACAATCAGCTGCACGATAATTTACAACTGAACTGGCCAAGCGCAATACTGTCCACAAGTGTTTTTAGTATATACTCACTCTTTTTCGATACTTTATCGTAGGATCTGATGTGCTCAATAATGAAAAACATTAATCAAGTTAATCAAAGGGAATAAAAAAAAGAAAAAAGAAATACTGTTTCGCTGACCTAATAAATATATACTTAGAAATATCATGCACGATAGATGTGGTAATCTGCATGATTTCTTCAACTACCATTGTATGTAGGTTTTATCAGCGTAAGTTTGTTATCGACCCTTCACTTGTGCTTCCCTATACCTCGGAAGTTAATTATCTTAGTATCTTTTGTGTTTATTATATGTACAAAAATGTCACAAGGTGAATATGTGCAAGGGTTACATGTTCAAGACGAATTCTCCTTACACGATTAAAAAGGAGAAGTCACATTCCATATTACATAAAATTCTAAAAAAACTCCAACGAAATCAAATTTGAAAGTTGTTATATTTTCGTAACAAGAACTGGACTTACCACAGAGCACAACTACCCAATTTTGACAAGCCTCAATCTTTTTTACTCGAATCCAACTATAATTTTTAATAAAGAACTTAAAATAAAATACTAATAAAAAAGGATAAAACAAATTATACATTTTTTTGTGTGTTAAATTTACATTTTTAATGAAATGAAAGTTTTATGAGCCATATTCGTTACATTTCTACTCAATTTCTTAAAATCTACAGATAAAAATTAATCAATAAACTTTTTATACAGTCGTCATAAATAAAAGATATTTTTATTTAATAAAATTGACTAATCTTGAATAAAAATCATCAAATGGCCTTAAAAAAAAAAAAAATATTTAATCAATCTTCTCGAATTTGAATAATAAGTCTGCAATATTTATAAAAGCTTTACAAAAAAAAACAAAAAAAAAAAAAAACAGATTATAGTCTTCGATATACTTATAATTACGCAAATATATTAATTATTACATTTATTTCATCATATATTAAAAAAACGCAAATTAAAAAAAAAGAGTGCTTTGAAAGTGTACTTCTTATTATAAATACCCTATATTTGTGATCACAAAATCTCCTCCACCTGAACAGGACTTCTTTAAATTTAAAGATAATATTATGAATAGTTCCTATTAAATTCAACCCATAAAATTGTATTGTGTATATCGCCCGTCCTTAAGGTCTAAACCATGTGGCGAAACAAAGACCACGTGATCAATATTCGTACAAAGTACTAATCTTAACGATTTTTTTTTTTCTGCATTAGAGGTGTTGATCATACTTGAATATCAAGGTCTTCCAAAGTTATACCTTGGCGTGGTCCCGCCACACTACTCTATACCACACTAGGGGCATTTGCTTTTTTGGCCCGCACACTGGTCGACACTCTAAGAAGAAAAAAGAAAAGAAAAAAGTGAAAAAAAAAAAAAAATATATTTTTAGGAGATAAGACACTAAATCCAAGGATAAACGCATATTCAGCATGATTGAACGGTTTACTGGACGTTTTTCTCGTAAAATAAAAGAAGAAACTATTTAAAAAAAAAGGTTTGTGAGAAGCGCCATTCATTTCGTTTTCACTTCCAAGATGGCAATCTATGTAATGGTCATAATTTTGAGTAGTTTAATCAAATTTTGGATTTAATGTTGTTCCATTTGGAATATTTTTTTCCTTTACATCTGTTTTGTTTTCAAGCATACAAAAAGTTAGCTATGATCCATATAACTGACGGCTATTTGAAACAGTGTGTTGGAACGAATTCCAGCATGATGGTTTTCCAAATTGAGGCAATAAAATGTGATTCCTAACTCGATGCTGGGTTGAAATTAAAACTAAGTGCCGGAATTCCTTGTTGAATACTACTCTTTAAGAGGCTCCATAAATTTACCCTTTCAACTGAATTGATAAGGTGAATTATGCAAAAGGAAAAAAAAGTTACATGTAGAAGGACAGAAAATGATATAGTGACGTCATTTGGATATCATAAAAGTGACATCTTGCCTTGGGGAAAATATATCAGTAAGACAAGAAAACTCTCTTAGGCTATCAGACGCGTTTCACCACTCTGTTTTAAAGCTTTAACGGTACCTTCGATAAATACAAAGTTTAGTGAAGCATACTTGCGGCTGATTTCTGCAAGGAAAAGACATATTATTTTTGTACTATTATATAAATAATAATAATATAAGGCAATCTTTTGCTTCCATGCTCTTCTACCTCTTTCCCATATTTCAATTTGCATATTTATTCTATGCTTTATTCTAACAGAGATATCTCCTATCTACATAGATTGAATAAAAAAAAAACCTAATGTAAAGCAAAAAAACGATAATAAAAATCCCTTCAAAAAAATAAAAAAAGGTGAAGAATTCTTAGGGAAATTCAAGAAAGATTGAAATATACGCTTAATAAATTCACTTTGAATCACTCTACAAAGAGTAGCTATAACCTATATCTACAGCATACATATCATACTTTGAGAGTTGTTGTTGACTCTAGGGCTTTACTCCACGTTTTCCATCCCTTTTCTATGAACTTTAAATAAATAATGATGCCTTCCAAACAAATCAGATTTCCTCTACTCTCCCTTCATGTTTAGATTCATTTATCTACATATACGTTTACTCAGGAGCTTTCTATTTGAACACCAAATACATACTTCTACCTATGTATGTACATGAACAATCAACATATACCAATATATATGTACCTTTCACTTGATATGAAGGCATTTATATTAATCAACTTATACTTATGTCTGTTGAAATTGCAACAGTACATGAATCTCTCTCTTTTTTTTTTAAAGAAAGGAAGAAAAATCCCCAGGAATAAAGTTGTAAAGTCTCTAACAATAACTTATTGTAACGTAAGTGATAGGTTTAGTGAGAATAATTTGGACTATTATTAATGTTTTCCACAACCCATAGTAAAATGCAAAGAGTATCACAATTATAGAATATAAATAACAAACAAAAAGTACCAAGTCTAATCCCTATATCTAGGCATGGGATTTAACAATTAGGAAAGGAAAAACGCTTGGTGCGTGTGCTCATTTTTCTTTTTTGTTCATTCTTCCATAGATCACAGTCGTGTTAACATCTCTTTCTCCAAAAGAAGAATTCTTTATAGATTGCCCCTTTAAAATATGTAAATGGATATATTTGTATTGCCAAACTTTTTTACTAATGTTTGAACGATGTATTCCACTGAATTTAAAATTAGTCTCTTTTTTGATTAAATCATAATATACGGGTATGTGAAAGTAATAATCCTACTAACTTTAGTTTTAAAGAGAATTTTAATCATGTATAGATGCCTAATGTATTGTTAAAAACAAAGGTTCTTGACCGCGGATGGGAGGAGAAGCTAGACTTTGTTTTAAAATGCCCATTAGAAATCGCGTTTCATGTATAGCCATAATTGTACCGGTATGTTTCAAAAAAGAAACGAAAAATTAACAAATTGATGATTTTTTGGGTGGAGTGCAGCTTATCTATCATGACGTTTCATTTGATTAGGTGGGAGTAGCTAGAAATAAAGGAAATGCACACAAATCCCACTCTGCATATTCTTAGCAAAGATATATACAGGAATTACTGAAATTTGGATTCTCAATTCTACTTTGAGATCAATAATAAAAACATCAAATATTTTAATAGAAATATTAATTTTTGTGTTTGTTTTACATTTGTTTTCTTAAAGGTACAAAACAATCACAGTTTACTTATTTACACTCCAAATTGGTTCAGAATGCCCCAAATGAAAAATTTAATCATCATTCGTACATTGATAGTAAATGTAAAGATCTACCTGTTGTAAAAAAAAGTAATAGGACCTTCTAAAAATACACTTTTGAATAGGTGTTGTTTATTAAATCATATCCGATTATTTTTGAATAGCTTAGATCCTAAGCCTTTGACTGATGTACATGATATGCCGCGAATTGGGGGAAGTAAGACAATTTAATCCTTGCTGGAAGGACCACCTTGGACATCATGAAGGCCTTAAATGTCAGTAAGACCAGGCTATGTTGTTCAGAAATAGTTTGGCTGAGGGGGACAACATTAAGGACAACCCCAAGAGTGGAGACCACCATAGTTAACCTTGAAGTCGACAACAGCAACCGAGTAATTTTTTTCTCTGATGAAAAGACCTTTACCCTTGACCAGGCTATATCAAGCAAATGATCGGGTGGTATGCCTGGGCGAGGCTTACAACAGCATCAGGACAGTTACCAAAAACAAACATCCGGCCTCTGTGATGATATTGGGGGTTGTGGTATCAACTGGAGAAAAAATGCCTCCAATATGGTTTCTTGTTGGATACTGGTTTCACATGACCGACTAATTGAAGTTGTTGAAAGAAAATGGGGTGCCATAGATCACCAAGGCCATGAAGAAGTCCAACAAGGCCATGTGCGTATTTTAGCAGGACGGGCTCCAGCCTTTACTGATAATATTGTACAAGAGTCGATGAGTAGCAACATGAACTTATTTTCCTTGAACCTTTGGTCCCTTCAGAGCCCAGATTTGAATCCACTGGATTACTCCATTTGGGGCAAATTGAGAAGAAGGCCTGCAAAGTCCACCACCAGAATATTGATGACCTGAAAATCTTCGTTAACCAGCAGAGGAGGATAATAAAAAATGACTACTTTGCCAATGTATCCAAGGGGGTTCGGAGGCTGTTATTGAGGCTCATGGTGGCCAGATTCATAATTAATGGGTATTCTTTTAATAAAAAATAAAATTTTCTATGTACAACATCATCCTGATCAATTATGAGTATTTGTATGTCTACTTAGAGGCAGGACTTAGTACTTTTTCTACACCTGATAGGCTGTGTACTAATCAATTGTTGGTAGGACATTGCCAATACAGGCCTGCTCATACATGGTAAAATATCCTCGATACCACAAGAACAACCACAGAAGTCACATGTACAAGTACCATACTAGTAGTCATTCCCAAAGATCATTTCCTCCGCCAACAAAGAGGGTGATTAAGAGGTGATTAAATTTTAAGTGATCAAGACGTTCAAAATACATAATTGACAATAACTTTGGAACATATTCATCTAAACAGAGCTAAAAATTAATTTATGTGTTCTTTTAATGGTTTTTCCTTTATTTAAAAAAATTTAATTAAATGAACAAAAAAAATATGTTTGAAGAGGAAAATGAAAACTTTGGAAATTATCTGTCAACTACAGAAGGAAACTGTTGTTAAGCTTGTTTTGGGTTCATCCAGAAATTACAAATTGTGGCAGATAAGTGTTTTGTAACCAATTACTGATCCTGTTCTAAGGATAATAATTAATTATCAAAATGTTAGTCTTGGGCTCGACCAAAAGTTAATGGAAATACATGGTTAGACAATCACATAATGGGGCCTGCTAGACTTTTAAGTTTGATGTACCATACCGACTGCCGGGAAAGACAAACAGATTTTCACGTCATAGAGAATAACAATTGTATACTAACACTTTATGTTTATAATATTATAAATTGTATAATTAATAGTAATAGTATAGATTATTTGACGTCACTTGTAAAAAGCGTGCTGTAAGTCAAACATCAGTGGGAAAAGATTTATGTTATAACCTTGTATATCTATCAACCTTGGGCTCCACCGATATATTGACAAGACAATTTAGTGTGAGGATTTTCTGAATAATCGGAAAGAACCATGACTTTCCTTGGGGTAAGACTATTTAACAAAACTTAATAAACTATTTTTTTTAAAATTAGGTTGTGATTTTATTAAGAAGGAACTTATTCCTCACAATTTCCCATTTTTACCTCCACTAACGAAGTTGAACAAAGGCTATTTTTTTCCTCTGTTTCTTTACCTTTTGGTCACCAGGATTATAGCAGAAGTTTCAAATCAATTTTTATCTGACTTGGTCCTATATGGTCATAGTGAGGGCCATCAAACTTTTGAGATGTCAAGGTAGATCAAACGTTAAAGATACATAATCGAGAATAACTTAGGAAAATATTGAGCTACAGAACTCAAATTCATGTCATTATGTAGTTTTAATAACGATGCTTCATATAGCAAAAAAAAACAAAAAAAAAAAAACCAAGTTCAAGATGAAATGTAAAAGCCACATAAAAGGTACCCAAAATCAACCATCACTTTTGAAGCTCAAATCATCTCTTGAGCAAAGAAATATTGCTCACTCATCACTGCAGCAAATTTATATTTACATCATCTCTAGAGGAAATTGTTATTATTTTAAGTAAGTTTGGAATAAAATTCATAGTGGAGTGATGGATTTCTTTGCACTTTGTGGCACGCTATACATATACGAGTATTTTATATATTAATGCATGAATGCAATAAATATTAAATTTCATTAAATTCAACTTGTTAATTATTACATATTTTTTATTTCAATATAGAGAAGAATTTCATTTACGAAAAATGAGCATAGGCTGAGGTTTCCACTCTACCGAGTGCCTATTCTAGTTTTTGAAAAGACGAAATAAGAAGATGAGGGTGCATTTTGAGCCTTTCCATTCGTGCGATCATAGCCTTGTTAGGATACTAGGCTTAATTTTTAAACAATGTCTTGGTTTCTCGAAACGCTTACATAAATCCTAGAAAATCTTTTATGTTTATACTTTTGAGTTTATTTAAAGGCAGTTGCTTTCTTTAATGACTAGAGTAAGTAATATGTACATTTTGTACAAAAAGTAGCTTTAACAAAGAATATTTAATTTAAAAAAGTAAAAGAGATGTTCAATTAAGACAATTAGTCAATTAAAGTAATGTTTGAACTCATTTCCAAGACTTTTTCTACAGTCTTCAAAACATTGGGATCAAAAGAAGACAAAGAACATATACAAAGTTAATTGTGCTCTTAATTTTAATTCCTAGCAGAGTGAAGTGAAATCTATTAAGAGCAGATATTTAAAAGCATACAAGTATAAAAATTATGCCCATGGCTTCAAAGCACTTTCTTCCTAAACAATGATGTAATTTCTTCTTACTAAAAGATACAACGTAAGTTTGAATCAAATTTTAAAATATCTATGTTTGAGGGAACAGGAGCAATCAAGGACCAATGAAATAGATAATTAAACTACTCCGCATGACATTCTTACATTTTATCTCATTTCATGAATATGGCATGACTTGTAATTAGGTTGGTGTTTTTATTTGGTATGCGAGTAATTAGATATAATAGTAATTAGTTATAATTGATCAATGTATAAATTATTCATGAAGCCACTACTTGCTGACGTGACAAAATGTGTCAGATGTCTCCTTTTGGTATTTCATCTCTTGAATTAATACATTTCCATAACTGTTTAATTTATTAATCTAAATTATATGGGAATGAGAAATAAATTGCGATAAAAAGATGATTTATAGTCTTTTAATTTCCAGGATTGAAAGTGTATTGTAGGAGTAACAATTGAGTTTAATCATGTGTATATATATATATCATTTTAACTGACACCACCGGTTGCATAATTAACTCATCGAAAGTGACGTAATCTTTGTTGATATATGTACCCACCATAGAGAAAGAAATTTCTATGGTGCTTACATAGTTAATACACAAAATAGGCAAATTTTTTGAAGAGTTCCTTCCTATGCAGTGTTTCTCAAACATTTTTAAATATCAAGCTGCATTAATAAATTAACCAAAATGTGGGGCTCAAAAAGGGAGATAACGACATCTACAACGAGTGTACACTTATTTATTCATTAGAACTTTGCATATTATAAACTTCAAACATCGATAATAGTGCAAACTAAAAAAAAAAAATATTATCTGCAAAGTCACGTGATACCCTATAGCTGTTTGTTTTAAAAATACTTCATGGTGAGGAGAATCTTCATAGCTGTGAGTAACATGCGTATTTTATTTCTTATTAAATTAAGGTCTATTAAAAAAATAATCAATTATTTTTTCTTTAATTTCAATGCTTATTTAGTAGAGTAAGAACTCTCTGATTTAAGTAAAATATACACCGTTTTGTTCTATAGCTTGATTCCATTTTGAAGGTAATTTCATAATGCCTCATTCATAGAAACCCTCGTCCCTATGGAAAAAAAACTGACCGAATCAATTTTCACAAGCTACTTTGAGGCAAATTTTTCAACAACAAAATCATTCGCCATAGAGAGTAACAGGTGGTAATCACTTTGTGCCAGGTCCGGACTATAAAGTGGATGCATAAGAGCCTCTTTACCAAGTTTCCAGAGCTTCCAGCGAGTCCATGTCGATGTGCGTGGTCTGTCGTTGTCCTGATGGAATACAATCGTCCCCCTTTGGTCAAAGATGGTAACTTTTGGGCGCTGGCTTCCTTCAGACGGTCCAATTGTTGACAGTAAAACTCCAAATTAAGAGTTTATCCATAGGGGAGCAGCTCTTAGTAGATTATTCATGCCGATCCTACCAAACACACAGCAAAATCTTCCTGGCGTTAATCCTAGCTGTGCAACCCTTTGCGCCAGCTCGCCACGATCGATTTCTCATGATGTTGTCGTAAGTTACCCACTTTTCATAACCAGTAATTATCCGCTTATTGATTTTGTTATGATTAAGTAGGAATTCACAGATGGAATTTCAGTCCGTGAGTTTTTTTGAGTAAGCTTGTGTGGCACCTATACATCGAGCTTATTTTTGAATCCAACCTTATTTAAGTGGTTCCAAACGTGTTTTTGTTTGTGCAAAGGTAAGCTCTTGGACATTGAAAAAGGGCTAAAATGAAGGTCAGGTTCGGTAATTTCCATAGTTTTATCGATGTTTTTGATAATTGGTCTTCCAAAGTGTGGTGCATCTTTGAAATCAAAATAATCGGAACGGTATAGACAAAACCAAAATTGCGCAAGATTGGCTGTTACTGTATACGAACCATAAACATCATTTACACTTTTAGCCACTGAGCTTTCGTTTTCGCCTTTATCAAAGAAAAACTATCAAAAAATGTGGATTTTCTCTTTGCTGGTGCTCATCTTTGATGCTGGATTAAGCAATAATGAGTGCAGCAATAATAAAATTGTATAAGAACTACTGTTAATACGAATCTTATCTTTCTAATCCGATCTTACTTAACCTGATCGGACATATACATTGCGAAATCCAGATTACTAAAATTTATATCCGAAAAATAACAGATTTATTTTTATTACAATTATTGACGGAGTTGCATTTTTTGGCCAAGAGACGGCGCCACTCCCTGTTGCTTTGTTTATAAATAAATATAAGTAAACAACAGTCATGCCCCATTCACCTATCCAAAAAAAGACGTTCTGCGTTTGAAAATATTTATAGTTTCGGGGAGATCAAATAACATTTTAATAATTATTGTGCTTTCAAAAAAATTAATTTATTGTGGTATTTTCACTTCTACAAACTGGACACATTTTATATTCAAGGAAACTCATTATTTTGAATGGAAGATTTGTTGAGGTTTGATGATTTTAATAAACAAGGTTCTTATAAATAAATTATCCATTCCAAAATTATACACGTATATACGAAGGTATGATAGATTTTAATAATGAAATCACCTTTACAGATAAAAAAAATCGGTTTTGTTTCTTTTATATAAGTGGTTCTCAAACTTTGGTACAAGAGCACCCTCTCCATTGCATATTCCGTTTATTTATAATCGTTGTATGTGGAGATCTGGATATTTTTTCATGTGGTAACTATAGTAAAAAGGTTTCGAAGCTACTGTTTTAGATAATAGAAGCATACATTTTTCGATACAGTGGGTCATTCTTCGTGGCGTACTGTCGGAGAAAAATGGATTTCATAGCTTAAAAATGAAAAGTAAAATCAAACTTCCTTCATTTTTGTGGAATATATGGAACAAGGGTTTACATTCTTATAAATATGATTGTTCAAGTCTCCTTCAAGATGGCCGGTATCCAGAATGATGACGTCAAAAAATCCCGCTTAGGTTACTTAAAGTATTTTAATGTCTTATAAAACGACTTATTTCCATAGATGTTTCCTTAATTCAGATCTGAAGGGAGAATTTGTTTACCATCTGCAAAGACCTTAGACTTCTATTCACTATTTCGCTTCCGTAGCTCCCCTCTCTTATTATCCAAAAGGGATTGATTTCCTATCTTCCTAGAATTACGTTATGTCAAATTAAACCCAATGTTTTGTGGATCGATGTAATTCCAAATTTAATACTTTGTAGATCCGCCCTAACACATGCAATCAACTATATTTTACATTTAGAGCTTAGCTATAGCTGTTGTTAAGGGAAGTCATATTTTTATGTGTGTTAGTACATAATATAATATTCCAAAAAACAGGTCACTTAAAAGACATGCAATATCAAAATTATCGACTTTTCTGTGAATTTATCATTTATTTTTTATAAAAATTCATGGAAATAATTAGGGGGGCGGTGGGAATTTGGGAAAGATAAAACTAAAACATTTGTTAAAGTATCATTGGCAATATATTTTTACCTATGAGAGGAGTTAAAATATGGAAATTATAGGTTTGTAGATTGCCTCTCCTCCAATCAATGCCCCTTAGGGAATCTACGCAATTTACAGCGTCTAATTAAGGTAGTTGTGTTTTTTCTTGTAAACTACAATTAAAATATAGTCATATTTTGAATATTAAAGTTAGTGATGGAAATCGGGTGTATTTTTTAGCTCCCCAGTTTTTTGTCTTCTTTTTAAGTTAGCAAACTGACGAGTAAAAAGTTTTTTAAGACTATTAGGGTTACTATGTTGATGCGTTTTTTTAATGTCTCAAATACACACTATTTCCATCCCTATTTATAGTCTTCCCATTCTCATTTCGTTAGATACTGTTGCTACTGGTAAGCCTGTAGCAACATCTGATCCCCTTACTGTGACATTACTTCTTTTGATCTATGTTTATAGTTTATATCCTGTTCCTTATGATCAATTGTACCTCTTTCGTTAACAAGTGATACCCGCTATAATATCCAATAAAAAAACCCAAATCCTTTGTTTAATATAATTAGTCTTCGTCAAAATAAGGGGTTTAATTTATACTATTTCTCCAGAAAAAACAGATTTTGTGCGACAGCCTCCACAGATGCCTTTGAATCATGTAACATATTTAATGATTTCATTTATACATCTCTATAAGTATATTCAGCTTGACATTCTATTTGAGTGCTAAGATTTATCCTAGAAAATAACTTGATATTACAAATACAAAAATAACCACAAACACGGTATCACATTTTTCATACATTTATAACGTACACTTGACTGGGGACCGATTAAAAGATAAAAGGGGTGGAGAAGAAAGGGTGTATTGGAAAATTTGGAGACCACTACGTTGAGAACTGATCCCTGTTTCACTGATCAACAAAACTTCTTCAATATGAAGTACTTCATGGGTCTTCAAGATAATCCATATATTTTTATATTAAAATAATACACTTTTCTATGTGGGAACCCCTGGTGACTGGAATCAATGAAAACTGAAGAATGAACAATTTATAAGTTAATATTTTTACGTTATAATCAATTGCACTCTTACTCTGCCAAACAGATTACACTTCGAAAAAGTATCGAAATGAATTAGAAAGCACAATATGAAAAATTGATCAAAGTGGTTCATAGACCTTATTCCCATTTAAAGATGTAAGAAGGTCACAAAAAAGCTCAGGAGAAGTGAAACCGAGTAAAAGGGCTTTCCAAGGTCTACCAGAACATTATCCAATCATTGGACGGGAAGGGTCTAAGAAGATTATCCACTCAAATTAAATTGTTGGGTTATTAATTATAAAAATACGACAACCAATTTAAGTAAAAGTGGTATCAAAACATTAACAGTAGGGGGGGGGGGTTCTAAAAATGTAGGACGCCCTATCCGATCCAAAGATTGTATATACTTATGTATCAAAAAGTAGGTCAGATTTTTTAGATGAAAATTAATTATAAAATTTCTAAGGGTATACATTTTTTTGGTGGCCGTACCAGGAAGTCTGATACACCACCCATTTGACTCCACACATGATGTAAAAAAGGTTGAATTTTGTGCTTTAATTGAACTTTCCTAGATTATTTTTGAATGGAATATAAATTACCTACGTAATATTGATTGCTAAGACATGCAATGCTAACATGGAAACAGAAAACATTTGAAAAGTTTAGCTAATTTCTTGGGACAAGCCTCCAAACGCAAAAATAGATCCATATCCAACCTAAAAATATATCTTTAAATAAAAGTACTAAAATATGTAGAAGATTAGTTTTTATTTCAGAATTTTTCAAACACCGACGTGTCCACTTTTTTGAAAATTCAAATATCTTAAATGAGTGCAATCCAATTTATAAAGGATATTTATGAAACAAAGAATACGTGATCCGTTTCAGTACATGCTTTGTTAGTTACAATAGCATTTTTTTGTTTGCTAGGGGCGTTGAGAATGTCACGGATTATTTTATTACTATCTACGCAACTTCCATGAATTCCCATTATTAACTCAATTGACAAGTGGAATTCTGGGAAAGGAAGAAATAATCCATGTGCGCGATTAAAAATACCATATATATTTTGTGTACAAGCTACGATTTTGTACAAAATGTAACTTGTGTCAGAAAATAATCCAAGTTACGACTAAAAAGTGCTACGATTAATTTTAAATAAAGTTAATTTCTTAGACAATTTAAATGTTTTATTAATTTTCAATCTATCATTCTTTAATAGAATTTTCCAAGTTCTATGGTAGAAGTTAACAGATCAAAATTTAATACTAATATCTTTTAATTACGGGGCTTATCAGTATACCTGCAAGCTCCCGCTACAAAATTGTACACATCTCTTAATTAGCGACGAGTGTGGTATTAGTAAATCATATGGTATTTCATTACTTATTCATATCCCTTATTTTATCCTTTTACAATCAAACGTGTTTTCTATATTTTTTATCCACAACTGATATCAAATTCCTGGATAAAAGGACCTTTCCCAGACCTTTGACCTTCTGCAAAAATTATGCCAAACAGAATAAATAATTCATATTATTTTTCATGCTATCATAACTACTTAAGTATGAAAACATTAATAACCAATCAACATTGCGAGACCCCCTCCCTCTAGTGTCTAGAACTTATAACAAATTTTATAAGTAATATAAATATGATGCTAAAAGCTTTGATTAATGTTTTACGATAGAAATTTAAAAAAAATCCATAAGAAGACAGTCAATTATAAATTGTCATAATACAAAAACTGGCCTATTTAAAGTCATGTGTCTGTGTTTGTTAGAAAAAAACAATGAAAAAGTTTATATAAATCAGAGTATCTTGATATTACACATATTACCGATATTAAAGTATCATGTAAAAATAATAAGTATTTATCCTGTTGATAAAAGATTTTGAACCTCCTTCTGTTTATAAAAGAAGTAAGATATAATAACCTCTTAATAGACAATATTAGAACTCTCAATGTGCGTTTGTTTATCACCTTAGTGGCGAAAAAATTAAACTTACGAGAAACTGTTGTGTGTTGTGAGCTGAATATTCAACAACTGAGTCGTTGATGCAGCAAATATTCGTTTGTTGAATAATTTTGGAAAAACTTCTTTGATTTGAAAATGAACACTCATTAGTTTAAGTTATGAGTGTTCAAAATCGTAAAAAAGGAGTCGTATTATTAATATTCCGTCGGTGGATGCAATAATAATACTTATGGAAAAGGGCTTGAAAGCGTAAAAATGTTTGGTTTCCCACTTTGTAACATGGGAAAAAGAGAACTCTGGATCAAGACTATTAAAAGGGTGAATGAGGATAGGACTATGCGGAAGCGTCATACTTGGATTAAGATATGTTCCAAACATTTTATTACCGCTAAATATAATTCCACTTGCGGTCATCCTGACTATTTTCCTACATTATTTCCAAAGTTCCCTGTCCATCCCAGAGCCGTGACTGCCGTTTTTGAAACGAAGAGAAATGAAGAAGAGACTAGAAGTACTAACAAGCAAAGTTGACTTTAAGTGTACGTATATTTCACACAGTAACAAATTTAAAGAGTATTTAACACGGATATATTTGATGTTTTAGAAGTAGTTATTTCGTGACTAAATAATGTATATTTTTACAATTTCAGAAATCCTCAAGAACTATGCAAGCGGATGGGAAATTTCATTCTATTTCTCATTTGCCCATTTTTCTCTCGCATTTGATCGTGGAATTTATTGTGTCCGTTTAAAGCCCCACCCAGCACTTCCAAAATGGCAACCACTATATCCAAGGTTCACTATAAAAATAAGGGAACTTCGACTTAAAAATCGTTTTCAATAAATAATTTAGTGATAAACGAAGACTTATAAGCATGTTGGGGAATAGAAAAGTGGTTTTTCAATTTTTACTGTTTCAATTTGAGTCAAAAATTAAAAAAAATGCAAGGTTTGCCATAAGTTGATTACTTCCTTATGTTTCTTGTCAAAATGAAACGACATATTTATGTCGTTTACATTCTTTAAAACTATGTTTAACATTAATAGGATAACCGTTCAATATTTTTTCTAAAATGTTTTATGAATTTTTTTTATTCGGGAAAAAATGGATTTTTTTTTTTGGCTGACTCCGGAAAAAATTTGGACTGCTATGTCACAGCAATTGAAAGAAAATTATCCAAATACTACCGTATTTACTGATGCTAGTGAAATCAAATAGAAACTCCGACAAATTTAAACACATCTGTTCTCACATATTCAAACTACAAAAGCTCTCATACACTAAAATCTTTAATTGGAATTGCTCCAAGTGGATTCATAATGTTTTTGAGTAAGTGTTATGGTGGACGAGCCACCGATACTGATTTAACAATTTACTCAGTTTTTTAATCTTTTTAATTCCAGGAGATGAAGTCATTGCAGATATGGGTTTCCCTGAATTCTGCCTGACCTTACAAAAAAGGTACATTGCTGCTGTTGATGCTACCACTTACATCGGGTAATAAGCAATTTTTCAACCAGGAAAACAATATCTTCTATCATGTGGCAAGTATCCGCATGCACGTAGAGAGCTATACCCCTTATGAAATTTTTTAAAGTGTTCAAGTCTGTCGATCACACTTTGGTATCTAAAATGTATAAAATTATTTTGTGCATAGGTTATTTTTGTAATCATTTAAATCACTTAATCAAGAAATAAAACAACTCAATAAATTATATTTATAAATTTTTATTTTTAGAGATTATTCCAAAATGGGATACTTTTAAGCTAAGGCTAGTATTATTTCTTTAAAGTACATAAATTAGTTTCATTTTTGGAATAACCTTCTAAAGCAAGTCTTTATCAATATAAACTTTGATTAATTTATGATCATAACTTGAAAACAAAAAGAGTGTACATTATTTTAAATTTAAGCAATTCAACATTGTATTTGAGTAAACTAAGATGAAGATTACTTCAATTATTCATCATTAATAAAATCAATATAGATTTTATCGCCCTGGCATTTTATTGACACTTAATTTTCAAAAGTTCAATTTCATTATTTTCGTTTTTAAATATCGCTTCAGGGCTTGCAGAGAGCCATGGTTGATTTACTGGAATAACAAAACCAGCTTGAAAAACCAAAAAAACCATTAACTTGCTTGAAACATTACCTACTAATTGGCTCCTGCTCCCGTCTATATGTAAAGTTTCGCAAATGGGGTTGAGATTAAAACATATGTTTCAATCTTGTCTCGATTTTTTGCCCACGAGGGATTTGATGAACCCTAGACGATGAAATTCGTAAGGCACGTTCCTCATGCCATCTTGGACTAGCAGATATCCAATTTCTTGAGCGATTTCTAAGGATTGTTTAGAGTTTTTAAAAAATGTTAACAATGACTAATTTTATCTAAGTGAATAGTTATTATAATGTTATACAATGAATAACTTAATATTAGATTTTGAGCTCTTTCCATCACTTTGCTTTTTGTTCTTACATTTTCATAGTAATATTTAAGAAAAAATACGCTTAATCAAGCGGTTTGGTATATGCATCTTAAATTACCTATTAAAATACTTAATTATATTTATACCTTATCTACTACATAATTTTTAAATATTGTAGCACTTATTAATTAAGGTTGAAGGTGAAATCAGAAATCTAATATTTCAACTTGAACATTGGAATAAATTATTTTCTTAAAATTACCTGAAATTTTAACATAAGTATCAAAGATTTTTTTTCCGTTCCTGAGAGTTCACTTTCGAGTCTCGTAAAGATAATTTTTCCATTTGACATCAGAGTTTTTTGATAAAATCTGAATAGACTTTTCCGTTCTAAAAATACATGACTAGTACATTTTTTCACTCTGGTTGTGTTAAATTTTCGTATTGCTGTGGAACTGTCCTCAATATATGAAAAACTGTTGAATTTTCCCCACCAAGTTCTTCTATCAGACGAGAATAGTTGGTCATTTCTTTGCTCCTTGGTTGGTTGAAATAAGGGTATTGGTGTTGGATTTGGAATGTCTAGTAACTGATCAACTTGCTGGCCCTTCGGGTAAATTAATTTCCCTTGGATGGATGAAGCTGACGAGACACAAACTTAATCTATTTGACCTTTTTCTCTCTCTTGATTTACGAATGAAAATAGCTAATATTGATACACAATTGCAGTATGCAGAAAGCCTTATGGACGGACATCTTCGGAACACAGGGTGCATAAATTCAACTCGGAGCTTTACAGTTTCTGATTTATTTCACATTAGATATATGATTTACAAGAGCCAACTTTTTCCTATTGATAGTGTTGATTGACTCCATACAAACGTGCACTCAACACTATAATATCTATACCCCTATGTATCTTTACATTTTCTCACTCATCCTTAATAAATAGGAAGTACACAAATATTTTCCAAAAAAATGGTACACCTTATGAAAAAAAACACAGCGTCAATCATGAACAGTTCCTCGTCTATTGCTATTTTTCACCGGCAGAGGGATAAACAAACACACACAGAGAGTTCTAACATTGTAAATACTCATTTTTCCTTATAAAAAAGATGTTCCATGTCAAATTTTTATATTTATCATTCAAGCAATGATAGTTGCATGTTTTCCCATCTATAGATGGGTGACAATAGCATAACTCTCCTAAATTCCACAGTTGTACCCCAAGATTCGTATAGGAGAACCGTGGGACTGACTTCGAAACAGTTTAAAAACCACCACTGCAGCTTTAAAGAACCACAAATATAACCATTTATGCTCCAACTCAATGGAATGAACAGTAATGTGACCTCGAAGGAGATTAAAACCACCGCCGCCGCTTCAATAACCATAAAAGGATATCTCCTAATTTCTCTATATTTTTTAACAATGGCAGCTTCGACAGCTTCTATCTATGATTAATAGACTTTGGATTTGTGAGCGATCGCTCAATCGCTCTCAAAGGGCTCATTTTGTCCTTTTTGTGTGAAAATTGCTCGTTTTTCTAAGACGGAGCGAAATAAATAGAGAAAATTTGGATTCTGGTTAGATTATATAACATATTTTTTTGGGGAAAATCCACTTGCAAAAACCCTCCTTCATTAGGTCTCTCTTTTTGGAGGGGAAACTATGTTTTTGATGCAATCAGTGTTATGATCACATGATCGCCTTGGAAATGCGAGGGAGCCAGATTCTGAGAACAGCTAATTAGAGGAAGACTGTTGAATAATCCCCTTTGAATCTTGTAACAAAGGATAAATAATTTTGTGCCAAATTGGAGAACTCTAATCTTTTGTTTATGCAAAAGTTTGAACATATAATCAGTAGGGTGATGTAGTTGCCTCAACATTATCGGAATCAGCAGAACTGCAACTAAGTAAGTAGAGCCCAAATACAAAATTGAAGCAAATTTGGTTAACGTTTACCTTTAGGACAATCGAACTTTCTTAACGTGTATGAAGCAAAACTTTTTATTATGGATTTTATAAAGAACTTGCTTAAGAGTAACATATTTCTATAATCAAATAAAGATTATCTTGTTAATAATTTTTTTTTGTCACTTCACTTTCCTTGCTTGTATCAAGGGATATGTGACCGCGTCAAGGCTATTTATTTAATAAAGAAGACTTTATTAAACTTCATTTGAGAAAAGTAGAAAAAAAATATAATAGTTTTTCCTTTTTTACTAATTATCATGTTCATATAATAATATAAATTTGTAATTATAATTAAATTAGTAACTACTTTACACATAAATACATAGATCATTCGTCAATTTTTAAATAAAAAAAATTATTTGCATTCTATCTAACAAGGAGCAGTACCAAAATTAGGTTCCACTGATTTTGAAAAAATGAATTCCAATTTCGGGGGCAACTGCATCACTCTAATAATCAGTGTTGGTGACGGCGAGTCTCCTCCATCCAACAAGACTCCTGAAGATATAACCAAACTCAAATTAGCTCCAAATACTTATGAGGATGTTGAATAGTATTTTAAAATTCCTCAAGAAATACATGGACAACATATGGACTGAAAAGTTCCGGGTTTAACAAAGAAAACATGTTTACTTTTTGTTCAAAATTGGCTTTATTCATCAATATAACCTCCATCAAGAGCAATACAATCATTCCAGTGCCGCTCCAACATTTGAAGGCCATGCCTACAAATCGTGTTATCTTTTGCCAGAAAATAGTAATCTGTTTTAGGGATAACTTCTTTATGGGAGCGAAATTTTCTTCTTTTTAGGTCGGCAAACAGTCTGTAGTCGCTAGGAGCCAAATCTGGAGAGTAACTTGGATGTGGAAGTGATCTTTTTGACTCCGGAAGGAAGTGATGGACCTATGTTTCATTCACTGTCACATTCCAGTTTGTTATGTTAAAACATTGCACTGCTCAGAATCTTTGGACATTTTTGTTTTTGGTCAATGGTTAGCAAACGCTGTACCCACTTTGAAAAGAGCTTTCTCATTGAAAAATGTTCATGTAATATAAAGGCAACACGTTATTTTGATATCTTTACAATATCACCTAACTAATGGAACCTCACTTTCCCATAATTAAAAACAACTTTGTGATTTTGTAAGATGTTTCCTGTTGTTACCGCCTCATTTGGACGTCCACTGCGTTCTGCATCATTGGTGTCTCACTGACCACGTTTGAAGTCAGAAAACCAACGTTCAATTGTTGTTCCTGATAGAGCGGAGTCTGCATTACACTTTTCAAGCCACTGCTTATCTAAAACGCTTTTTTTTTATTTTATCAAGAAGCAGTGTAAAATTAAAAAAAGATTTTGTTTTAATTGAAGGGCTATAGCACCATCTATATGTGAATCCCGGGACTTTTAACCCTATATATATATATATAGAAAAGCTGCTGACAATCCAAATGTGCATAGAATGAGGAAGTTGTTCTAATGGAATGAAGTCGAATGATATATCCGCGACTATGAGGGAAGATGACTACGTCATCTTCCATTTACTCAATGACGTGATTCTTAGCCCATATGTATTATGTTATCCTCTACGTTCGTGCTACAAATGAGTGTTTTATTCACTTTGAGGAATGCCAAATCCCTCTTCGTATATAGCAAGGATACAGTGACAAGAATTACTCCGATGTCGATCATTAATTATATTCCGAGTCCAACAAGGACTTATACTTATAACCTGGGGAAACCCTCATTGTTACACTGCGTCTTTCAGGAGTACACGTACTTGTTATTACATTATACTTAGATGCTCTGTCTTCAAGAATTTAATAATAATGATACCAGCTTCGGAAAAAAAACCCACTCTTTAAATGTCCCACACATTACGATCATATTTTCTACAACTCTAAAAACATTATCACACTCCCTCACGATAATGTTAGCTCCTTTTCATACTTTTATGAGTAAATGTTATAGTTTAAATTTACGACCTATATAGGTAAAGCCTATGTAGAACAAAAAAAAAGTGTGTAAGTAAATCAAAGGCACACTCAAAACGATAAATATTGGCAAAAAATGCAGCCTTTGCTTCGAATCGATTCTTAATTTTACCTTATATTGCCCATTTATGAATAAATAAGGTACACAACTTGTAAAATACTTCTTATTATGTTGTTGTTTTGAGTCGGAGTATATTGAGCTGCAAAAAAAAAAACAACTCACCATTTACAAGCTTATGGCTTGATCATACTCATTTTGGGATGACAATTATATTCTCAGATTATATTTATTACAGAAAATAAATCGTAAAAAAATCTCCAAAAGGAAGAGGTTCTCATTTTATGTAATTCATATATTTACAAGTGATAGGTTTCGATCTAAAAGTGCTAAACCGGTCTCAGACTGTTATAAATTTTTAGTAGATAGAACCAATTCGGTCAGTCTAAAGAGTTTCGTTCTGGAAAAAAAAAAAAAAAATCGGTCTGGATGGGATGGTTCTTACAAAACAAATCGTTTTAAAATTGTCAACTTATGCAAAAAAACATAATTATGAAGTTAAAAGTGTAACACAATCATATTGTGTTACATCAATATCATATTTGTGACACTTTGCCGAACGGTACAAATATCCGAAAAAAATAATAAACATATTTGATGACGATTCATGCAGAAATACTGATTAATTATTTACGGGATTTATTTCATTATGGGGATGCTTCAACAGTTGGCTCGAACCTCTATTAAAATTTGTCGTAAAAAAATCATAATTAGATCTAGATTTTTGTCCATTCTGAAGTAGGACTGAAGACTTCAGTCCCGCCCAGTTCAGTCCTAAAACCTTTAAAGTGGGGTCTTTGATGATGTCACTCAATTATATTTCTTCTTCTTTTTCCTCAGTTCTACATATTAAGGACAGTCCGAAGACTGGACTGTACCAAATAAATAAGGCCTGACATAACACTATCTACATTTCAATAAACAAATTAAAAAGAGAATAATTTTATAAAGAAGGGGGAGTCAATCCATCCATGCTTGAGATTCAATGCGCATTGCCAGTGAATCAATCTTTTGTGTCGAATGTGTTGGAGCACATATGTATCAGATCAACAGACCCCTATCCTGAAGTCGTTTCTGACTCTATTACTTGCAAGATGCCTTTTTCATGGGAGTAGTCTTGTAGATAATTACATAGTATTGCAGCACGGATAATCATCAAATATACTTAATGGTCTGTGCTCGTTACCCAAAATTGCATTCGGGAATAAGGTTTTCGGCAAAGTGTTATAGAACCTAAATCCAGGATATGGGAAAAATTAGTGTACGCTTGAAAATGATTTAATTTCAGTCTACAGTCTGAGATTGCAGTATGGATCGAAATATCAGTGTATTAAAGATCACCTTAGACCAAACCGAAAAAAAACAAAAACATTTGCTCATGGACCGGGTCTTAACACTAGTATATATATATATATTATAAATGTTATTCTCGCATGACTTTTAACAACTTATTAGTGAGACTAACTTAGATCATCCTTCTTTTAATTTTCTCTAATAATAATAAGCTCCATTCATCATCTTGAAATAAAAACATTAGACATACGGAAAAGGAAGAAAATTAAGAATTCAAGACGCTTGCCTTCATTATGAAGTATACAATATGTACTTACAAAACATATACAGTATATGTATGTATATGCAGTAGATTGAACTATTTTTTAATGAAAAAAAAATACATATATGAAATAATCTAACATTTCTAAGTAGGAGAAAAAAAAAACAATTTATAAATTTTGACAAAAAATATTTAGTATCGTTTTTTAGCTCTTTTAAAAAGATAAGAAATGGTTGTTGTTGTTTTTTGTTGTTGCAGAAAACGATTATTTATATTTATTTGAGAAAATATGTATCCATGAAAAATTGACAAGATATGAATTTATTTTTTTCCATAAATGAATGAATATAAGTCAAATATGAAGGTACCGAGTGATTTGTTCATATGATCATACCTTTTCATAGTATATATATATAGGTATATATAGTAGAATATGCACTTGATAGAAGTTAGAGTGTCAACACATAAGCAACTGCACTCTTTCTTATTTTTTGTTCATTATTTTGATCGGTCGTCGAGGTGTTAACTTTTCTATCTGAATTATGCATTATTGCCTACATTGTATTTTTTGTGTAAATTGTTATATTAATGCATAATAAAATTAAGATATATGAGTTTAACTTTAATTATAATTTTTCCTTGTTGTTATGATTTAATAAATGTAGAAGGTTCTCCTTCTTATAGCAGTAATTCATTTTCTCTTCCCAAAATCATATGAATGGCAGATGTTATTAACAACGTTGTTAATTTAGGTGTACCATATATTTCGCTCTGGCCTTCTCCTTGCACTCTTTTTTGTATTATAAACTGCTCAAATCTTAATTTTATACTATATATACAGGGGTCGGAAACAAAACGTGGACTGTTAATAAATGATAATTATGTAATTAAAATACGGAGGTTAGTGATTTTTCCCTGCATATTCCGAATCCTCTGTCCTTTTTTCATAAGTAAACAATAATAAACATTTCTCAAATCTTTCATCATGAGTGAGCAAGAAGCAAAAAAGGCAGAGGATCTCAGACCTTATGGATGCCAAAATTGAAGTGGCAGAGATTATGGACATTGTGAAGTGCTCCCGGAGCCTCATTTTCACGGTGGTCAAGATGAAAAAGGATGAAAAGGACCTCTCACGGAAAGGAGGAAGTGGGGGACACAACTTGAATAGGGATGCTGAGTTTCTGGGGGACCTGAAGAAGAAGATCAAGGAGGACACCACCAAATCCATGAATCGCCTCTCTAACGAGTTTGACGTGGACGAGGGGACAATTAGGAAGGCTGTGAAGGAGGACTTGGGTTTGTCCTCTTACACAAGGAACCCACAACACATGTTGACGGACACTCTGAAGGAAAGGAGACTGTAGAGGTGCAAGAAAGTTAGTACGTGGATCAAGGCAAACGTATCCACAGTAAAAATTTTCTCTGACAAGAAGATTTTCACCGTGGACCAGGTCTACAACCGTCGGAACGACTGTTAGCTAGGGGAATCACCAGAGAGATCAAGGAGGTGTTCCATACAAAACATTCGGCCTAAACAATGGTGCTGAGGGTCGTGGCGTCCGACAGCAAGAAGATGCCTCCCTTCTTTTTTAAGGGTGGGGAGAAAATCGGTCAGGAGGCCTACTACAAGGTGCTGAGGTTCACCATTCTGCCATGGCTCAAGGCCACCTACCCAGAGGACAACTATGTGTGTACCCAAGATGGTGCACCCTCACACACATTGGCCAAATGCCAGAAGTTCTGCGCTGACAACATGGCTGATTTTTTGGCCTAAGGACATGTGTCCATCATCTTCACCGGATTTGAAAACGTTGGACTTTGCTGTGTGGGGCACTTTGGAGAGGGAGACTAACTGGACATCTCACCCAAACGTGGACTCTCTGAAGGCCGCCATTGTGCAGGAGTGGAACAACTTGTCCAAGAAGTTCATCATCAGCTCTTGCAAGGTTTCCCGCGACCGTATGGAGGCTGTGATTACTTCTGAGGGCCGCCATTTTGAGTAAACAGGTTCATAAAGGTCGTGTTTCAAAGTTTTGTTTAAAATTTTTTCAAAATTATTGACATTTTTCTAAAATCAGTCATTCAGTCCACGTTTTGCTTCCGAACCCTGTATATTTATATATGTGTTGTGTACAAGTTACGATT
The DNA here is from genome assembly GCF_016086655.4 of Lepeophtheirus salmonis. Lineage (NCBI taxonomy): Eukaryota > Metazoa > Arthropoda > Copepoda > Siphonostomatoida > Caligidae > Lepeophtheirus > Lepeophtheirus salmonis. The sequence continues at coordinate 45,363,601 of NC_052131.2, forward strand.
TTGTAAAATTGTATTGCGAATTGTACAAGTTACAACTTCAAAATGAGATTAAATATTTACAGTACCTGTGATGATCATCATGCTATAATTGAATATATATTAATAATGTAATTTTTGACAACTTTATTACAAATTAATGAAATATAAGTATTCTGTGGCATTTTATAATGATCAAATGCCCAGAGTTATATTACTCGTAAATAAATAAGAGCCATGTAATTTTAATAGATCAAAAAGAAATGAATGTATCAATTAATAGTAAGTAAATAGAATGACCATCTTTGTAATTAAATAATGCATTTTAAGAAGAAAAATTTGCAACTTGTACAATTTGCTTATACACGTTGGAACTTGTACAGACATTGCAACTTGTACACAACATAAACAGAGGTAATATTGAGTCTATATTGATTGTGTTTATTTTTATACATAGTTACATATTTGACAGGTACAAATCCGTCAAATAAAGCTCTTCTTATAATACATACTCTAGCTAAAAATAAAAAAAAACCGCTTACTTACTCCATGTGCCAACTAGCCCCACTACTTATATAAAATTGTTGAATAGTTTTTTAGTAATCTGATTATTAAGAATTACAAAAATGAAAAGAACAATAGTTTATAATTTTTATTTGATTAAAAAAACATAATATCAAATACTTTTGATTGTTCACTGCAATTTGCAGTTATTCTAAATATTAACCAGAATAGTTTATAAATATATATTTAAGATAATTAATGAGTTAAAAATACCAAATGTCTTACTTTCATTTTGTTTTGCCAGGCAACATATGTCTAATTTACTAATGTTGACATTTTTTAGTAAATTTTATTCAGAGGCTTTATTGGGCGTTTACTTATATTCCAGGTTTTTTTTTACAATTTACGATAAGTCATACATCATTTTTATCTTTTTTTTCTTCATAAATTCAATATTAATATTCTTTAGCTTCAGAAACATATCTCATACAAGATATTTTTATGTGACGTATTCATTCTGAAAGTCTAACATTTTTGGAGAAAATATTCATAAACGCCCAAAATTTCTAATAATAAAAATCTTGTTCCTAAACTACAGAAGTTTAGCCATTGTCATTTTTAAAGCCATTAGAAAAAGATTCCTTATTGGAAAATTTGTCCAACTTGCTTAAGAAGCATGTAACTATAGCAGCTGATATGTCTCCAACAGGGTGTGACTGTCGGTTTATGGTTCAATCTCTGACGTGAGTGAAATTGATATATAATAGAGTTTAGGGATATCAACTGTAAGCCTCTTTGCTGATAGGTATTTTTTCTTCCCTCATATGTGATGTATTTTAATACTGAATTTTCTTGTGCTTGTTGGAGGATTATTTTCAGATATTTTTCGACATCAGCTACTTCTCATACATCATTCAAAAATAAAATAAAATTATACACTACTTAAAAAGGTAACCTCATGTTCATTGTATGTCTACATCACCCTTCTTCACCTGTTTTTTTTATTATTTTTCTTCTAGGTAACGTGTTATTATTAATAAGCTCATTCTTCACACTTCAGGATGCTTATTAAATATTTTGCCCGTCTCTACCAACTACTCAAACTACCTCACTTATAGATTATATATGTATGTATAGCCCTGAAGTCATCCTTAGTCCTGGGGCTAGAGTATAGGTATAAGATACTTACAAATGTATCCAAATGATGAAAAATATTAAATGGGTCAAACTCTCACACACTTAAATAGAGGAAAGCTGATGGGATGATTAATTAATTACATGCAGCTTAATATTAAAAGCCCTCGATATTTATTGTTGACGGTATTAAAATTTCATAGCAATCCCATTTTTGACCTTAATACATAAAGTTAAAATCAAATCAATCTTTATGGTGAACTGCATCCCTTAAAAGTAATGAGATCAACTACTGAAGCTCCAAATAGTTTCATTTTCATTTTGGAAATGTTGAAAAAAACAAGATAATATTCAATATTAATTCTTGTGATGCTAGTAATTTTTTTTTGTCTCTACATTGTTCTTTCCCATGATTGAAGTGTCCTACGTAAAATACACTATTATTTGAAATACATGTAAAATTATTTGTAAATAAATTAACTTTCACGTTGAATTATCAATTTATTCCTACTCAAAAGTAGGCTTAAATGCATAAAATATGTTAAAATGCTTGAAATCTTGATTTCATACGAAAAAGCAAGTCACGTTTTGTGATCTCTCGAGGTTGATGTGTTAATAAATGCATTATTTACCTATAGATTTATTATCTTTTTTAATAAATATAATTAATTAATTGATTATGATGCAATCAACACTTAATCTTGAGCAATAAAAAATCATTTATATTAATCAATGATTCCTTTTAAACTAAATTTTTGAAAAGCAATGTTGTTTTTATAAATGATAGATCAAATATTTATACATATGAACTTTATACAATTATAAAACTATAATGTTTATAGTATTTGTAATTTTATAGCAACATCACGTGGTATTTTTATACAACTTTTCCATTTTTGGATAATATTTGAAATTCCAAAAAATGATGGATCGACTGAATATATACAATTCAAAAATCAAAGATCTGGCTGACTATAAAATTCATTAATCAATGGTTGATAAATGATAAGTCAATCATTTTGCTTTATTATATTCATTTTTTCTTTTTCTCCTAGGGATATAATTAATCTGATTGAGATACAACAGTAAAGTTCGAACCAATATTATAAGAATATTAAAGAGCAGTGATTATGTCATGCGGCAAGATCTTGTAGATATGTACAAAATAATAAAAAAATGTTAATGATAAAATTACCTAGAACTCAAAATTCAATTGTCTACGAGAATACTTTTTGTCCGTTTCGAGATATGAATTACTCTATAACTAACTATGAATTCACCCTTCTAATTCAATTAAGAAGTTTAATTCAATGAAGAAAATCATAAATTGCACACATCACTAGAGAAAAAAGATAGAGTAGCGTCATCCGTTGTATCTCAAAAAACGACATCTTGAGTGGGGGATTTTTCTCATATCCAATAAAATTTTCTCTATCTAACATGCCCCTCATTTTAAAGCATTGGTCGAAACAGACTCATTCCAAATTATTTTCTATACTAATGTTGTATTCTATATATTGTATTTATAATGGATATATAAACTTAAATTTGCATTTAAGGATCAATAACTTGTTTGTTCCCAATTTCAATATGAATAAAATTAGCAAAATGAATTGTTTGAAATATATCAATTAGAAATGTGGCCTTCAAAACAAAAGTAAACAATAATTATTTTTCCTCAAAACTGAATGTGGATTACATTAGTTTTTTTTATAAGATGAATTCTCCTTTTCTATTAACAAATTATTCTTATTAAATATTCGGATGAATAATTAATTGCACTGAAAGTTGTCATTATTGATCGCCACAATACGGTAAAATAATGAGAAAGTGATTAAATTTTAAAGGCGATGCATCAGGAGCCAGTATAAGTATCTTAAATCAAATAAAGGTTTTAAACTCAAGCTAAAATTCTACGCTATCATATTTCCTCCCAATAATTTGAATACAATGTCTATAACACTGGTCAACAAAATTTAACTTTTTTTTTCTTGCATGGACTTTGACAACGGATTCTTATAGAATTTGGGCTGCTAATTCCGAATATATGCTTAGATTTGCCACATCACATCAAGTTTTTGTGATATCTGATATTTAATGTCTGTGGATGTTTACATAAAAAAGCCTATAATGATACCACGTGTTCCTGTTAAATATGTATCTTTCTCTCTCTTTGACTCGAGTACTTAACATGTTTTAATATATATCTCGATGTGTGCCAGTTCTTCCTTTAGCAATCAATATATCCTTTATTTCATCCAATCTATAACAGTAAAACTCTGATTGGATATTATTTCTTGTGTTGCTCTCATTTGGATTTAGTAAACGTTGGAGATTATATATATATAATATTTTTTAAATCATCATCATAGCTGTTTAAGAAATCTGAACGCATCCGTTCAAGTGTATAACCTAGCCACGTCTACATCCTCACGGAGAAGAAAGTACTGTAACGACCCAGATATATTCTGGTATATCTGTGGATGCTTCACTTTATCACCTCAAAGACGGAACATAACTCACTTCGTTAAGAGTGTGTACCTTGCTTATTTTAAAGTACCGCTTGGAGACCAAAACAAAAAATGGGCACCTCACATAGTATGCACGACTTGTCTCGAAACTCTGAGATATTGGTCTCAAGGAAAAAATGCTAAGTTCAAATTTGGTGTGCCGATTATTTATAGAGAACTAACAAAATCACCTAGATGATTGCTACTTTTGCCTTGTAAATGTTAAAGGATTCAATAAAAAGAATAAGCGATACATGACATACCCTAGCATCTCCTCTGCAATACGACCAGTTCCTCATTCGGACGAAATAACTGTACCTGTTTTCACCAAGTTAGCAGATATTGATGATGAAGCACATACTTCAGTCGATGATGATGATGAAGAAGATACAGATGCAAATTACATACCATTGTGTTCATTGTTTGGTCAACCTTTTCTGTATAGTCAACCTGAATTGAATGACCTGATTCGAGAGTTGAATTTACCTAAACAATCTGCTGAGTTGTTGGCTTCCAGACTGCAAGAGCGAAATATGCTTGCTCAGGGCACAAGTGTCACATTTGATCGTAACAGAGATGCAGAACTGAGGAAGTTCTTTGATTCCAACAATCACTTTGTATACTGCAGTGACATTGAAGGGCTTCTTGTGGCTATTACCCCAAAAATCAACTAATATGTTTGTCTACAAACAAAAATACACTGTTCTTACATCTACTAGTTTGATATAATGATATCTATGTTTGTAATAATATTGAATTTTGTCAAATATTTGTTAGTACTTTCACGTTTTTATTTTTGTATGTTTAAACAAAATTAGATTGGTGTGTCTCGTATTGAAAAATAAAATAAAACCTTTAATCCCCATGCAAGAAAAATTGTGTTGGCCAGTGTAATCGGCTCAAATGTGTTTGTGAAATATTGGAATGTATATATGAAGCAAATAATATATAAGGATTTTCCTCCTTATAAAAATCAATATTGTTTTTATGTTGACGCACTAAAAATGTGAATATTATGTTTTATTTTGATGGAGCAATGCGTTCATATATATTTTATAGATTGACTGAAAAGAAGTTCTTGGCATTTACCACGAATATTGTAATATTAACTTGATTTAAGTTTAATGAATATGGCCAATAAAATATTACAAAAAGAACAAACAAGATCTGGAATTGAAGATGCTTATGGAGGGTCGATCTTATCTAGTGGTACACATTTTATTATTTTCAATCCGGAATGGCATTGGTGCAAAATCCCGGAGGAGGACAACAAGAGATCTTATCCTGAACAGAGCAAGCTGAGACGGTCAGAAAAAGTAAATAAGATTCTAAATTTTCTCGAGGCCAACAAAAATTCAGGCAAAGTATTGCTCTTTTCTGATACAAAAGTTTTCATCGTTGGTACTACTGTGCATAAGCAGAATAGCCACTACATCAAAACAAAACATCCAGACAACGTATCAGCATTACTGAAACATGTCTTCAGAACAAAAATCCAGTGGCCAGAACAGACAAAGTCTGTCCTCCCATTTTTGTAGAGAGGAAGGAGTGGCTCAATGCAGAGGTTTACATTGAGACAGAGAAAAGTTCGGGGACAACTCTGTTTCCACTCAAGATGGAGTTCTGTATTATCACATCGCTAAGATACAACTTTCCGGACTTTTGAGACCTCAACATGTGGCCACCCTCCTCTCAAGACGCAAACCACTTGGACCACTCCATCTAAGTGCGTCAGGAGGAAAGGTTGAGTGCTACTTATCACAGGAGTGTCCAGTCTCTAGAGGTTTCTATCAAGAAAGAGTGGATTAAGCTCGAGTCTGACTTCATAGTCAAGGCTTGCAAGGGGCTTAGGCCTCGTATTGAGACAATTATTGGAGCTGAGGGGTTACATATTCAATAAAACTTAAACCAAGAACTATTTTTAGATTATTTTGCTCTAGCTCGGCATTCAAAAGTATGAGCGCGTTAAATAAATGTACTCACAAAACCTTCCGTTTAAATTTTAATGTTGAAAAATGAAAATAATAAAATGAGTACCACTGGATAAGATTTTCCCTGCAATTTGAAAAGGATCAACCCTTTGCATAATTGTTATATAATACATTTAAGTATAATTTACTTCGACATAATGATTATCTATAATTCGATCCTTTTTTATCTTTTTCAACTATAATATTAATCAAAAAAGTATAGTTCAGGCACCTCAGATATTAAAACATATGACATTTAAAATTAAAAAAAAGACGTTAGATTTTTTGTGAAATTTGAGGAGTAAACGTTATATACTTTAATGAAGTAGTGGTATTGATCATTTTAGTAGAGCACCGTCTCAAATGTGTCAGTAGTTAATCGATAACACTATTATATAGGTAAACAGAACAGGAACAATTAGCGCTGATATTTAAACTTTGTTTAAATTTAAAAAAAATGAAACAAAATTGTCAATACCCTACACATGAAATATCCCGTGTTGTTTGAATTGGATTTGTCTGGGGATCGCTATTATAACACGTTTTTCTTTTTCAATTCAAGACCCTTTTATGAAATAAAAGCTACCATTAATATACATACAAAAATAATAAAATTTGTACCAGTACTAACTAGGGGTGGTACAGTACGGTAAACCCATAGTTCGGTACGTTACGCGGTTCGGTACAATGCAATAATAAAATAATTAAAAAAAATAGTTTTTTGTATATTTTATTGTTTAATAATTTATTTATGTACAAGTAAATTATTCCTAAATATATATTATTCTATAGAATACTAGGCCTGAAAAAATATACTCGAGTTATATAATACTGTAATTTATGAATTTTTCTACAAAAAGATGAAATTGTCTTTCAGTTTTCCAGAAATACATAATATCATTAGTATTCACTATATCACAAGTAGTCGAAAAAATTATTTAGCTGAATAAAGATGTACCTGTAGTTACGAGGTATCGTGAAGTTAACAAGGAAAAATTGTGAAATTTATTTAAATTATCCCTCCACCATATCATTTGTTTCTCGTCAACTGGGATATATTTATCATTTTGTAAGACATTATCTCTATAAAAAAAATCTATATCAGTTATTTATCATATAAAAGGATGCTTATAGATTAAAATCTTACCTCACTATTTATGTCTATTAATAAATAAAAAAATAACCAAAAACTTATTAAATCAAAATATTTAATATTTCAATATATATTTACGTACCGTACCGAGGGTAAAAATGTACGTTTATTTATTAACGTTTTTATAGGGGTTATTTTAAGTTGAAGTGTCATTTATGCCCCTTGAATACAATCCTAAATAAAGAGAACCTTTTTGACATTAATATCACTTTTCTTTTTAGATTTGAATGATTTGATAGTATGTATAATTCATATTAAACTTTTAGAGGATCAAACAAAATATTTATATTTGCACTTTTATGACACAAAAATTGTAGATTTGAAATAAATGCATCAAGTATGAACTTTTTGAATCAGATTTCAATTATTTAAGTACTTTTGCTGATTTTTGTAGGTGGTCTGTTAATAAAAATGAGTCTTGAACAAAAATATATATTCTTCCAAAAAACGTAACATTTCATTTCAAATTTTGGTAGGTTTTGGATTTTATTTCAAATTTCTGGGATGGGTTGATAAATTAAGGAATGTTAGCTATAATTCAAAGTTTTCATTTGATTTTATATACATTATTTGACTCATTATTAATATACATATAAATACTACTACCAAAGAAATTATTTTGGACTCAAGCCCCACCTTTGGTGATTATGGCCACGTATTAAAATTACGTTTCAGATTAAAGTCTGAAAAATGATATGTCAGTCAAAAAGAAATAGAGATTTTAGTGAGAAATTGAAAAAACAAAAATGAAACAAAAATTTAGCACCCCCGCCCCTCTTAAAAATCTTAGTACCGTCCCTGGGTCAATTTATATCAATTGTAGATGGCATCCACCCATAGTTGATTCTATATTATACTTTTCTTTCTTCAAGCATATACTTACTTAGTTCTAAAAACTGACGTGATATCACGTACACCCAGGCTATTACATTATATTATATTTATACTCAACACAACGTTTGAAATTTGATATTTAAAATCTGGCAAATGGAGGGAAATTATTATTATTATTTTATAAATCTTATTATTATTTTTTAGAAAGAAATAAAGAAGGCGAGTACGGTTGATTCTCTTTCTTTTTTCTTAAGAAGAACGTACTTATGTGCGTACTTGAAGTAAGTTAAGTCTGGCAGATTTGAGATTGTGTGAACCTGAATAATTACTCCGTCATTAGTTAAAAGAAGAGATCATCTCAAATGATAAGAGAAGGCTTATATTATGTTCACGTATATGTATATATACATACATATTCATGAGTAAAAAGTTTGACTGGACCCTGTATTTCCTCTGATGTCTAACGAAACATCGACTTTCCTTCAGAGGCTTTGTAATATTATTGAGGTATGAAGAACAAAAAACTAGAGTCAAAATATCAACAGCCTTCGAAGCATATTATCAGGGGTATCTGCAAAATTCTATATATATATATATATACATTTGGGGGGGAGGGCTTCAGCCCCCATTAGGCGGTCGCCCCTTGTTATATTTGATACAATTTGCCAATTTCCCCCTAGAATTCGTCTGGAACCCCATTTTTTTTGCAAAATATACAGATAGAGTATGATTATTTTCAATGGAAATCCATAGGGGCTTAAAGACGCACTCAACTTCAACTTAGGTTTTGTAAGGCTAAAACGTCATTGATGAAGTGACGTATATTTTATTTTTTTACAACTGTTAAAGGTCATATACGAATTATTTATCTGTTCCTCCCCCTTGCTTTGATGGGTTTGTAGATAGAATGTAGATGTTTTGATATAATTTGAGATATGGAGTTCTTTGTAGTGTCTCTCAACCTTTCTTGCAAAAATTAGGAAAAAAGATACGAAATCTACTTGGTTTTGCAAATTACGTCATTTTCTTCTGCTATTACTTTTCTTTATTTAATAATTGTAGGGGTATTGCCTCAGTAGCAAGATTTAATTCAATTTATTCAGCAGATCAACAGCTGCTAAAAAAACAAGTTGTAAATTTTCTTTTTTTCTAGGGATCACTCTCTGCTAACAAATGGGATTCTAAACAGGAGATGAATATATAAGTATATATTTATGGGTTTGGATTAACTCAGTGTCTGCCAATCATAGAGTTTTTTATAACATTATTTTTCAATCTCATCCCTTGGTTTATTCAAAATCTCCAAGGCCCAACAATAGTCTCATAAAATTCTTTTATGATTTTAAATATATATTTAAATTACTTTTATGAGAGTTATACACGATGACCAACAAGATGGAACTCAACCATCCCTTGTGGCCATTGGTTTTGTTTGTTTCCAGAATATAATATAATTTTAATTCATATACGAGCACTCGTTACAAAATTTATATGTATTCAAATAAATGATTTTCATTAGTTGGTCTCTGCATAAATGTTAAAAAAAAATATTAAAAATAATACAAAGTAATTTAAATTTACAAATTTTTTATTTTATAGCACCACTTCTCGCAGTGATACTTGTATCAATACTAGGGTCAGAAATTCAAAAAAAACCTTCTCAATACTCCCATTGGAGACAATTTATTCCTTTTTGAGAGAATCCAAATTTGTATGACGAGTAGAACTGAAAATTAAAAATTTCACTAGAAATAGTGTTGAGATCAGACATAGCTTTACTTTTCAAACTAGAACTGAAAGTTTATTGCATTGCGGGACCAAGCTTACACTGCAATATTTTTTTTTATTCTTTCTTTCTGTTTTGACCTTCCAATTATATTTAAAAGACAGCTCAATTTGTTGATAGTCTTATTAACATTGTAAAATGTATTTAGATGGACGTCTACAACCATAGCAATAATCTTCTTTTTTTCCCATTCCTGCGTGAAGGAGGTAGAAGATTACTCCATGTTTTGCTACCTGCTCTGCCATTATTCATAATAGAAAATGTTATATAAAATAAAGGCGATTCCAACTCTAAATAAAATTACAATTTGAGCCGTTACTATTTATAAAAGTAGAAAAAAATCACGCTCAAATATTTTGATACGAGTGCTGACACATCCTTTGTATTATACAGTAATACTCAATACTGTTTATAACTATCAGTGCAACAAACTAACATTCAAATTCTTTTTATATGACTATGAATGTTGTATTTAATTAATTAAGTATTGAAATAAGTATATCTCAGATTGATAGAATGATGGCTAAACTATTATTATTATATATTTTTTTAATCTATTTTTTTAGTTTTTAAATAATGTAAAAATACATTTTACTTAAGGAAGGTACAACTATAACAATCTGTCAAACGCATACCAAAAAGTTACTATTGATTTAAAAAAAAAAAAATCCTTAAAATATTTTTTAAGACTAAATTTAGTTAGACAAAAATGTTGTAAATCATGCACACTAAGAGCCTCCGATGGTAAAGAAGATTTATCCATACTCAATTTTCATGCATGATTCTAAAATGTCTATCAAAAAACAACAATCAGACACGCATACAAAAAAAAAAAAAAAAATGTTGTTTGACAGTTTCTTTTAAGCAAAACTCCTAGTTGAGCCCCATAACTGTAAGTACGAGTCCCTAAGCGTGCCAATGATTCACTAAGAATGGATCATAGTTACATTTACAAAAGGTTAGCGTCCTATCAGGGGGTGTCCACGGTATGTGTGTAGGAGGGCTGTAGCCGAAAATTAAATATTTGATTTTTTTTGTGAATATATTTGATTTTTGAATTTTTTTTCCAAAAAAATTTAAGACTTGAATTCCATTTTTTAAGGTCTTTCAAAAAAAAAAAAATTTTTTTTTGTAGATTTTTGAAAAATATTTCGAAAAAATTAATATTTGAAATTTTTTTTTCAAAAACTGTGAGGTTTAATTTTTTAAATTTAAAAAAAAAAAAAATCCAAAAACCAAACCCCCTAAATATAACCCTGTGGACACCCCTGGCTATAGTATATATATCAAATATAATTTTTTTATTTTAGAAGGTTGCACTTTCAATAAAAAGTACTCCCACAACAAGGTTACATTGTTTAAAAATATGAACAAAAGAGCTATAACTAAATGTGCTTTGAATTTATGAGATGAATGAGAAATTGGAGGAAATGTTCTCATGCAAATTGATGGTTAATTTGCAAATGACGATGCAGTTACTCTTACAATATGTGAGCCAAGGAATTCTTAGAAATTTTTCGTAAAAAATATTACTGAGAACTGTTGTATCAAAAATCTTTTATATGCAGTTTTTTTCAACCATTAAAAATATACAACGAAAAGAGTATTTTTACATGACGTCATTATTATAGAAGCCAGCCATATTAGAGGAGGTATAATCAAACAAATTTTATACCGATAAAAAACATGTTTCTTTATTAAAATATGTATTTTAGTTTGATTAAATATTTTCTATGTTATAGTTATATTGTGTCTTTTGAGAACAACCATAATGCTAATGGCGTCCTTGATCAAACTCGCTCGAGATTATTGAGTACCCTACATTTAAATGAAGTTTTCTTCAGATTTTTTTGACATTTTCTCATTTTATTTAATAAAAGACATGGACTTGAGTCTATATTTTGAAGATTTAATCTCACAATGAAAGACTCGAGGCTTGACGCAATAACTGAGACTCGCATCTAAGGATGTGCCCTTATCGGTCTTGGTTCTTGTGCTTTGGCTCCTATATACAATACATATATAAATAAAATATAATATATATTATAAAAAATAAATTAGCTTCAATAAATAAGTCAATTTTCTAAGTTTTTCATTGTCCAATTGCAGCGTTTCCCCAATGATTTTTTATGTCGCCATGGTGATACAGTTGTATTTTAGTTCCAAAAGACTAAGGGATTCTTATGGATCTGGAAAAGTGGTTTTAGGCACCAGCCGGTGTAAATAAAAGAGGGAAGGGTGGGGTAGATTATGTATCCAGGTCCGCTATTAAGCTTGTAAAGGCCCCCTAATATGATAACTATAATATTTCCTGATCCAGGGTTTCTCAAACTTTACTATAACAAGGCCCGCCAACACTAATACATTTTAGCTGAGGCCCCTTGATACAAAACATGTGTACTATATATGTTTAGACTGAAAGCAATCCTCAATTCTCCATCCTCCTGTATCAACCACCCTGCCTCCACTCGCGAAAAATATTGTCTTAAGCAACCTTAGTTTTCGGGGCCCCTGTTGAAACTTGGGGCACCACGTAAAAGGTAGCTGCGTCCCTGTTTGTATCTAATATAATTTCTTGTGCCCTAATTTTGTATCGATGCCCCTTGTTTTAAGTGCCTTTTACCAAACTGAGCTAGTATAATAAATCATCAAGACCGAATATCGGAACCGAGACCAAAACTGTCGAAATGAAAGAACCGAGACCAGGACCGATAGATCCGCTGAACCTGAACCGGGCACAACCTTGTTCGCAACTCATCTTGGATTTAAATACTTAACTTCAGAAAATCCTTAACAACACAACAGGCCCTATATTATATTGATGGTTTTGAAATAACTCCAAAGAAATCGGAGGACTCAACGTGGGCTTGATACAAATATTCTACGACTTGAGACTCTATTTGAACTTCCATGATAAAGATTTTTTCCCACCTCTAATAAGCATTCTGTATGTATGTATATATCTCCAAAACAGCGTCGCTCTCGATTTATGATGCAATCTCTGACGTCTGTTAAAACGGTGTTATTATCTATTGAGACATATGAGTTATGATGGAAATGAATTTAAAAAACTGCCAAAAAATATTATTACTATACACATATATGTATGTATGTAATAAATGAATCATAAAATTGAGATTTGTTTTGAAGAAGCACAATAACAAGACAAAAACATTTGGTTGTGTGTGTATTTTTCTTTTTTAACCACTTTTATTTTAAACATTTCCATTTATCATTTTTGCAGAAAATCTTTGTGTATCTTTTTTCCTGTTGGTTGAAGTGATAAAATATCAAATTATTTATTTTATCTTTTTTTTTATTATCATAATCTCTGTTTGTTTTGTACGAGAAAAGGTTGATATTTTTTAGTTCTGTGTTTGTTTCCGAATTATTTATCTTTTTTATTTTTTTACAAAAAGCATTTTTCACTTGTGTGTGATGACAGCTGATAAAGATGAATAGATAGTGAGAAAAAAAAAACTAATATACTAATGAGAAAATGGAGTCATCAAAATATTTAATCTTTTATTTTTGTGTGTGTTAATAGATCCATTATTGTCTTATTATGAACTATTCGTCACAAGACACATTTTAGCCTCTTTATAATCTTGATTCAAGATCTTTTTGATAGTTTTTACTCTAGCAGAGGCTGATTTAAGGAGAATTTTTGTAGATTCTATTTCCATCTTAATTTATAAACGACCTCCAAAATAGATATAACTCAAATTATTGTTGAAGTTAACACAAAGGTAAGCTAGAAATATTTTTCTCAAAATTGACAATGATTTACATTTATCCTCAATTTCTATCAACAAAGTATTCTTGTGTGTGCCACAAATTGTACTTGAAGTAGTCAAAATTGATTGTCACAATAAAGTAAGGAGAAACATTTATATCAAAAGTCAATTTGGGACCAATATATGATTCTTAAGTCAAAAAAGGTTCCTAGCTTTAGCTATAATTCTAAGGTATGATAATTCATCTCAATAATTGAAATATAAAAATATTGGACTGTATGTACTTTATGAAAGAAATAAGTATATTAAGATTTTCTCTTTGTTTGAAATTGTTCAAGATTGTTTTTATGTTGACGCACCACATATATACCCACTTTTCAACCCTCCCGCACAAATTTTTGGTTTTAAAACCCCACCTGCTCTCCAGATCTCCAGGATGGATCCTAGATAAAAACGTATCTAAAAGGTCCAATATATTTATTTATTTAATTTTACAATTGTTTTGACAATCTTATTTATCAATTATGGCTGAGACGTAGAACATCAGCTGCGAAACTCTGTTTATTAATTTGCTACTTCAGTATAAGGAGTTGACATACTTTTCATATAAAAATAAAAGTAAAGTAAAGGGAAAAGGAACAAGAGAATTTGAGTGCCTTGGGAGACACACATACATACATGAGTTTGGGCATAATCCGTGTAAGAGTCTAAATAGACTATTGAATTACATGTGTATGTATGTTTGTGTTGTTATCGTTTTAATGAATTCATGAAACACAAGAATATAAATTATGTAAAGAGAAACAAAGACAAAGACGCAACAAAGAGCTCCTGAAATATCTAGATAGTTAAACACATTCAAAACATAAGCAATGCCTTCATTTATAAATATTGTATATTAAAATAACCCATTGACAGAGAATATCTTCCATTTTTGCTTTCTACTCTTTTATTATCCCATCCCTCATTGGTTTATTTTGAATTTCGCGCCATCTAATACAACGCACCGTTACATCCCGTTGAAATGAAAAATGTAAATTTGATTTTCGTTAGCTGTTGATTTGTCTACTTATAAGTCACGTATTAGTGTCTTGAATGTTGATTTGGTGAACTCAAATATCAAGTATGAAGCTGATTAAGTTCTAAATATCCCTACCATTTCAAAAATAATTATAGTTCAACAGTAATTATAGAGTGACGTTATTGGGTAACTTATTTCTCTTGTGGAAGAAGAGGTTGAGAGATTCGATGGATTCTGCAATGGATACATAGAGAACCTAGTTTCCATCTGTCATATTCCTAGATTTAAATATTTACTAATCTATTGTCTCCTAATTTGTAGAGTTGACATGTTTGTCAAGAAAAAACTACTTTTAAAAATTAGATAAGGAAAAACGCTTACTGTGTGTGCTCTTCCTACTTTTTTTTCATTATTTAATGGGTCTCCTCGTGTTGTTAGCTTCTCCCTTTTAAGTACGCATTCTCGTCTACATTTGGTGTCAATTCTTTTAAAAATGCATAATGAAAAATATATTCATGAATTTACATATAATTATAATACTTTCCATGTACTAATCTTATTTTAAATGTAGAAGGTTCTCCTCTTAACCCTTTATGACCCAAATGTGCCATATTTGGCACATTTGGAAATTACTTATAAATCAAATAACTGAGTATGCATCTGTTTGAAACAGGTTAAGTAGATGTTTGGAGCGCAACACTGACACTGTGTATTGCGCAAAAAAAAAAAAAAAAAACCGCGTGGTATTTCAGTTACGTCTAAAAATCAATAGGTATGCACGTGTTTTAATTGGTCCTCAGCCGCTCTAACAATTATGAATCCTATGATCTATATGCTCATGTAATCATTATTTTAAATATTATGATATTTTGCATTTGAATGCCCAATGTGACCATATAATTATACATGTCTGTGTGCCTGATGTATTAAATTTGGAACATATCAATTAAATAGACGTTAATATCAAAATATTTCATTTTAATGCTAAATATGGATTAGTTATCTAGAATATACTTCGTATATGCGAGATAAATTTTAAAATCTAATTCTAACATAATTTGGGTAATAGAGGGTTCCTAGCAGTAGTTCATGTTCTCTCCACCAAAATAATATAAATAACTGATGATATTAACAAGGATCTTAATTCAGAAGTGCCATATATATCGTTCCCCCCTTCTCCTTGTGCTCTTTTCCCCCTCAAAATTAGGGCGGTATCTGATACCCTTAAAACAAAAATGTCAACTCTACTCACTATGCACTTGGTTCTACATGTATTTAGGGAAGATTCTTGCAGCCCCGATCTCGAGAATTGAAATATGGACACAAGCCATTAAAAAAGCTCATTCTAAAAATAGAAAAGAACACTCTCCCTTTTTTTTATAACAAAAAAAAGGTCATTGAATAAAAGGGTCCCGACCTTTATTTTCTTAAAAAGGAAAGAAAAAGAGGGACCCACATGTATCTTTAGCTCAGGGCCCGCTCAAGATAAAACCGTCCCTTTATCTTCTACTATTATTTTACATTTGAAGTTGTCTATGAACTGATATTAATGTTTTATTTCGCCAAGATGTCACATACATAAGTATTTTGTCTAAATAATCATATACATTAATTGATTGTTCCAACTGTTATTTATTACGAAAAAAATATTTAAGATATAAGCTCACAATCAAGTAAAAAAATCAAAAAATGCTTTCATGATTGTAATAGCATTTGATGAGGGCCAAATGGAGGAAAATTGAATGATGTTGATCTTTTTTCATTCTTTTTTGCAGTGTCATCCTCTAATTGAATACGGTCCCTAATGAAGCAAGCTAAAAAAAATCTGTGTAATATGACTTGTTTAAGAAGATGAAAACTGATTGATTCTCAGGGCCATTTATATTATTACATAGTTTGGATTGATGTCAGTTGCGTGGAGGGGATTCTTAATTCCACTCGTCATTCCAGAATCATTTATCCCACTTCATATGCTATTATTATAAGTATCGAAGAAATTCTCAGAGCCGTTCAAAAACATGACATTGATGTAAACATATGCGTTGGCTTCTTTGCTTCAGTATTTTATCACTAATACTTGTTATAATAAGGGTTCATTCTCGTCTATATATCTTTGAAATAATTTCCAAAAAGGGTAAAATGTTTAAACCTGGATGAATGAACATATTTTTATAAGTAGGAATTTATTCTGGGAAAAGAAAATAAACATATAAACTATGATGGATTTTGACTTACACAATTATCCAATTTCATTACCTGGGCATAGCTACATATATATCTCATTATATTCTTGATGACTCCTAGTCTTATTCAGTCATCAAACTCTCCTACCCCTCACTTACTGTATTAATGAGCAATTAATTTGGTATTTCATTTATTGTTTGCGAGTTATACAGGTAATACAGGTAATACAAATAGTATCGTGTCCGTCCTTATTTAGTACTGAATACTGCAGTTCCTTCCAGTTCATTCCTAAAAACCTAAATTTGATCCCACTTTTACCTACGACGATCATGGTGAAAATTTCTGTCTCGAACTGAGTTTCAGTAAAGATATTTGCCAGCAACTTATGCATGTAAAATATAAGTTATGTATATTATTTGAATTGAAAAGTCCAAGGTCATTATTTCTTTATTAAGTAATATGTAGGTACTTATAAAACTATATTTTCAATTTTAGAGCTTGCGTGCACTTTCTTACAAATTACGGGAGAAGGATTAGAAAACAAATGTTGTATCCATCCTTATCTAGGATCCATAACCAAAAATCCAACTGGATTGCTGTTTCACACTGAATATGGGTCATGATAAGATAGAGTAGATTATAGCAGCGCCAGAATAAGATAATAGGGCTACGTAAAGGTAAGAATAGATCAATCAACAGCTGACAAAAAGTACATAGATAACGTTAATGTTGTGAAGAAGGATTTTTTCCCTGGTTATGTCGGTCCCAATTTATTCTGTCGAGTCTATTCTTAGAACCGTTCCTTCACTGTTCTTCATGGTCGATCCGTGCTTTTCCTAAATCTGGAAAAAATATTACTATTTTCATAATAATGCATTATAATACGAACAAATTATATTTTTACTTAATTGTATATGTTTTCTTTCTCTTTTCAAAGAAAGTTGGTGAGATGCATAAAAAAATAAAGATGTGATGGATAATCATTTATTTGTTTATCAATTGTCGATTTCTGTTACCCTCTTAATAATATTGTCATTAATGTTAAATTCCCTTAACTAAAGTTAAATCAATATGCACCATTGTACCCTAGATTGTGAATGTACTGGACATCAAGTGTCTTTTTTCAATCTTTTCCAAATTTGAGTATATTATATATAGTCAGTCCACCCAAACTCACATTAGACTTGGAAATGGATGAAAAAATCATTTTATTTCTTTTGATCAGAGGCATCATAAAAATAATCATCATTTATTATAAAGACGAAAGATTCAGTTAGTTTCATGGATCGAGTATTCCTTTGGCACGAAAGTCTATCGTAATACACAACATTGCATATAACATTTTAAGCTGTAAAAGTATTCTTTTGGACTCGTACTACTAAATACAGAATAGTTGGAGAATATTAAGATATTGATATTATAAATATTAACAGATTTGTTACCTTACAGATACAAAAAAAAACCAAAAAAATAAATAAAAACCCGTGGCTTCGATGTTTATGTTTCTTTCCTTCTAATCAGGGTTCTGAACGTTGTTAGTTTGAATTCAAGTTTAAAAAGAGAATGAAAGTCCTTGTATATATGATATGATGATTTAATGACAAGGCTATATAACCTGACTGTATGAAAAAAGAAACAAACAAAGTTCTTAGTTAGAGTCTGAATACTCTACAAAATAAGGTTTGTAACACATGTGATTACATAGAACTTTCTTTGACAGTAGTCTATCTTGGTGGAAGTATTACTCAGTTTAATTTCATCAGTCTAGGGCATACCATCAAGCTTGCAAATATCTTAGCAATACTGGCGAACAAATTTAAAGTAGAAAATATAGAACACAAAAAGAAAATTAAGAAATCAACTCAATTCATCGCAGTTTTATATGTAAAGTATTTGTTTGAATCCCCAGTGACAATCTCACCAGCTAGGAATGATGTATGTATTTATGGGTTGATTCTCAATTACAGGAAGTTCAACCCCAAATTTCCTTTTAATCCAGGCAAATAACTAAATGAAAATAATGAATATTTAATTATTTGTAAAATTTTCAAACTCTTCGTCATCCCCTCTGGTATTTGACTTCACAGATTATACCTAAGTGATAAGTTCTCCTGTGAACTGAGGAAATAGAGAAGGTCTAGCACGAACTATGAATGATTATTTAAGTATTACAAAGCCATGATTTTTTGATCACATAGTGTAGAAGTTTTTAACATATCTTAATAATAACTGATTTGCTTCATCTATTAGGAGACTGGTTTAACGTACACCCCATGTTCTGATTGTTTAAGAATACTAAAAGTTAGAAACTTTGAACAAGAATCTCCCAATGTAGAATAACAGCACAAAGATGATTATAAATCTGATTACAAAGCTTATTGATCCAGTCTGACAAAAACTGGAGATATAATATGAAAGATCTCTCCAAAAATCCAATGATAATTTTCTGTGATGATTTATAAAATATTAATAACAACTATAAAAATATTTTTTTTTCAAGGACTTTACAAGCTAAAATATATACAAAGAATAATATTTTTTTCTAGTACTTTGCAAGCTAAAATATATAAATAGAATAATATTTTTAATCACTTTGTCATAAGATTGGCTTGAATTAAAAGTTAAGATGATTTGTAGCACTTTTTTGAGTTGTGGGCCAGCCTCATATATCGCCCCGAAATAAAAATGACAATTAGATACATTTTCCGTATTTAGACGTATTTGATATATAAGTAGTTTTCGTCAACATTTGTGTATTATTTTGGAGATTGCATGACGTACAATATACAAAGGATAAGAAAATAATATTTTTGTTTTTGAGAGTTTAATTTGTAAAATTAAATCATAGAGAAAGCAAGCAAATAGAGAAAGGGAGAGAAAAGCCCTGTTTTTTAGATTAATGATCGAAGTATGTATGTGTGTGTATCCTTTTTTCTTTCTATTAGACCAATAAATCCTTTGGCCCATCTATTAAAGTATGTAAATTCGAATTTAATTATGTTAATTTATTTTATTTTTTCATTTATAGGGTGCATATTTCTATTTGTATATATGTAAAGACGTTTTTCTCTTTCTCTAACTTTACATAGATATTAGATATATACATTTATCTTTCGTTTAATGAGATGTTTAAGTACAGAATTCGATGTGAGGGTTTTATTTTTTATTACTTCTTTTTCTAATATGTAGTAGCTTCATTTGGATTTTACCCAAGATCCTTTCATTATTTTAAAAGCTTTATTGGATACAAATATTACAATATGTATGTGCATACTTAGTTTAAGATTATTCAAGCCATTTCAAGATCGACATTGCGATTGCTATACGTATCTTTTGTATCAGTACTAGATATGCGACTTTCGTGATCATTCTCAATCTTGTCGTTTTTTCAACTCTCTTTTCAAAGTACTGGCCTTTTGTTTTGAACAAGACAACTACATTTAAATTAAACAAAATTGGTAATAATTCACATGTATGGTAAATACCATAGTATCATATTGAATTTGAATTGTTTTGTTTTTATCTTTGCCCATTATTATTATCCTTTCACATCTACAAAACTCCTACGAAAGATCAATTATTTAAACTATAAAACAAATCACTAAAATACAGAGTTTTCTCAAGTTGTTTAAAAAAAATATCAAAGATTCCAAAGTTATTAAAAGTTTGGGGTAATAATCCCCTTTATAAACCAAAATCTACAACTTTATCCAGTTTAAAAGTCTATTTTTTCAGTATATCTTGGGATTGTTTTGTTTAGACCTGCAGAAAGAGGTGTAAGAGGTTGTTCTACAAGTGTAAATAATTGTGAATATCTTTGCAACTATTGTTTCGATTTTATAAACATTCTCACCTCTCAATTTGAGAGCAATAAGCCAGTCTGACACCTTTAGAGTTATATTAAACATATTGGTAATTAAATTCCCCACCATCAAAAATAGAGGTTTCCCTCGATCACACAAAATAAAATACGTGGAACGAAGATTCTACCTCTTCATTACAGATAAAAACTCCACGTTCATTTTTATTTGACTTGCTGGTGTATATCGAGGATGTCGCCAGGCTGTACCGAAACCACTTCTGCGACCTGTACTTTGGAATTATTCTTCAAATCTATGCACATGTGTCAATGTTGAAGAAGAATTGCCTACTTTTAACCTACAGAGGATTAGCAACTCAAAGAGTTGTGGCACAGCTGATTGGTACAAGGATAGTTTCTCCTTCTTCAATTTATAGCAAGATGATACGAGTTGTGCTCTTAATTAATGCCACATTGGCTACTGCTCTTTGAGAAGGCCGAGTACATCTAACCCTGAGATGGTACTCATTTTCTGAATTAACATTATTGGAGTAACTTTTCCCACATTCATTCACTTTTCTCTGAACTCCAAGTATGAGCTTAAATTCTTATGCCGATTTTATTTTATGAAAATTTAACTGTTTTGTGCTTAATATTAGAATTAAATGGAGTTAATCAGGTGAATATTCCGTGAAATTGGGTGGTCCATTGAAATCTGAACACTTGTTAATTCAATAAGTAATGAAGGTTGAGTGATGGAATTTAATTCATATTTCAATATATTAAAGCATAAACAATTAGTTAATTTGAGCTTAAGTACTAATTTGCGATATTACTTAAATTATGTTAAGTTGTTATAGATCAATTAAATATTTCTTATATACTATTAATATTAAAAATATTGCAAAGTTATTGGTTAAATTAAATTTTGATCCATTTATACCAACGAATATTTAATTATTTTCTATTAAATTTAGTGATAGTGAAAGTTATCTAATCCAGACTAAATGGGATATTTTTGTAACTAAATAATTAGTTTATCTTTATGCACTGGTGTTTGTAAAGTATTGAATCTTAAAATCCTTTTGAGTTGAAACTTGCTTGGGATCTATAGTTAAAAGAGATCTATGGAACACTGTGGGGGCCTCTCATAGTTTTGAAATGCCATCCAAAATGTTAAATAAATTATAAAAACTTTTATAAACCTTTAAATATTTTTGTTTTAGCATCTGGCATAAGCAATACAAAGTTTCTTTATATACCTACAGGTTGATGTATTTAGAATCTACTTTTGGATAGATAATATATAACCTTTAATTACCTGTAGGTATTTGTGGCTAGCATTTATTTTCTCCTCATTACAATGTATGTAGAAAAAAACTAGAAAAAAGTGCAATATTTAGTGGGGCATCCTCATTATAATGTATTATGTATCATAAGTATTTAACAAGCAACAAACCAAGCATGAGCCCTATTGCAAACATATCGTTCTATTACAAAAGAGAGAGAGAGAGAGAGAGTAATTTATAAAAAAATGGTCAAAGAAATTGAAGTATATATTAGAATTTGAGTAATTGGGTTAAAACGCTTATGTACACAATATACGTAATTCATAATTTCGTGATGACTGAAAACATTGTTCTACTTCATTCTGTAAGTTAATTACAATAAATTATTAATGACAGAAAAATGCATGATATTATTCTATAAACGTCAGTTTATTTTTGTAGGCCCACTACTACTTACTCAGAGGAGTTATACCTCATAGGAATGTATGTGCATAGTACTTCCATACTAATTATAAAACAAACAGCGGACTTCCATTTCTCTCTTTGTTTCCCCTATTACATCCATAATTATTTTTGCAAATAACTGCAGAGTATTTCTTTAAGAAAATTATACATCATTACGGAAAATAAGGCTTTGTTCTTATTTTTTGTAGTTTTATTAATATAATTTAATACAAATAGGCAATAATGGACATAATCATTTATTGTACTCTTAACTAATCCGCTTTTGAAGAGCTCTAAATACAATTGATGTTATCCCTACATTAAACGATAAAAAGTTTAATAAAAATATTACCAACCAGTATCTTCGCTTTTAGAATAAACAAAAATCCTATGCAAAGCTTTAAAACAAGTGCCGAAACAAGAGAACGTGAGCAGTATTTTTAAAAAGAAGTGTTCTTGACGACACTTTTTTGTCCACTAGGGGCGTTGATAATACTTGAATATAACTACACCTGCCTTGAATTCTCCCTTTTAATTGAGTTAACAAGATTGATTCTGCAAAAGAACGAAAAAATTGCATTATTCATCTGTTCAATGCATATGCAACTGCTATTTTTGCAGCCATAAAGCCAGTTGTCCTTTAATTATGGAGACTTCACTTGGTTTTGTTAGGAAATCGACGGTAATATCAACATGCATACTAGAAGACTGCTTATGTAGGTCAAATGTGGTATCTACCTTATCAGGTTGCCCGCCCTTCTTCCCCTACTCACAACAAAATATATTTGACTCCTATCTAACAGACACACAAAATTGAAGGCACCGGGACAGCCGCTCCTGACACGTTAACATGACATCATTGACTTGGCATATCAACGAGCAATCAAAAAACTGAGGGAATATGTTGATGGGTCATTCCACGAAATTTTTTCACTAGGATACGGATTTGAATTAAATTTAGTACGTTGTATTATTGATTGTAGGCCTACTAAAAAAATTAATATTGTACCCGTAACTCAATCCAATTTTGAGTTCTGAGATCTTAAATATCAAAAAATTGGTATATTCATGAATTTTTTTATCATCGTAAATCAAAGTGATGCTACGTAGATATAATACATTATTGAAAAGCTATCAAATATCTAAACAAAAACAAAAATTAGCTATGTTTTAGAATTTTAATTTTTCTATCTTGTTACTTTTTGATTTTCTTGAAATTTCAACTATTTGAAGATAAATAAAATCTTTTTTAAAAGTGCGGACTAATAAATTCATTTAATTGGGAGTTTATAGAAATCTTAACTTCATGGATACATTAAAAAAAGAAAAGAAGGTTTCATCGAAGTTCTGTCACCAAATTGGAAGGTGGGAAGGGTGGGCACATTATATAGTGGTGTTGTCATGGTCACCCAACTTTAAAATTTTATTAAAAAACCATTTCAAAGAGTCAGAAAAAAAATGGTAGCAATGGATCCTTGGACCCTTTAGTTCCGATGAAACTGGTCGAACTCAAAACTTTGAAGAATCTTGACCTAAATATAATTGATAATGTTTAGTCATTTTTTTTCCAAAAAGAATATATGAATAAGATATTCATTGTGTTGGTTTGACCTCAACTTTAATACCAAGACATTGTAAAGGTATAGATTAGTATATTGGAGGCAAGATAATTTTTAAAATAATTACCCTGACATGTTCTCTTTTTAAATCCTATTCAGAACTTCTGGTTAATTTTTTTATAATTGCCTGAAATATTTGTTTAAAAAAAAAAAAATGTTTGTTCAAAAGAGAACAGTTGGTCTTTTTAATTTTATATAGAATATGCATTGTCCATAATCAAAATCAAATATAAAATAAAAGTCAATTTAAAAATATAGAATGATTCAAATAATTTTTTTATTTATTAAAAATATCTAAGATTATGAACAAGAATCGTATATTTTAACACTTTTAAATTCCTAAAAACTTGAGTGGCCATAGCCCCTGGCCCCCTGTTGCACTTCCCCTGATGAATAAGGATTTCTGATGCTTGAGATACCTTTAGGGATTGCAAATACCTATGTTTAGTGTTTTGTCTTACCTTATTTATTCGGTCCAGTAACCTTAGGACCGGTTTTATCGGTATTTTATCGTTCAGTCATATGGACCGGTCCCTGGAATTTTTCCTAAAAATGTCAAGGGTTTGTTAAACCAAATATGAGAGATGTATTAAGATTATTGCACATATCTTCCAACAAATTATATTTTTTAAGTTTTAAGAATTTTTTTGGAAAAAAATCCAAATTTTCAAAAATCCACAGCTATACACAAAAAATGTCAAAAATTAAGTTTTTTTTAATAGAAATTTCAAAATTGAATTTCCTATGTTACATTTTTTGAAAAAAGGTTTCAAATCTGATTTTTTTTAAATTCACAGCTGTCCTCAAAAATCTAAATTTTTTGTAAAAAAATTTCAAATATTAATTATTTTGGAAAAAAAATTTGTAGCCCTATTATCGGGTAAAATTTTTTCATCCTGAATAAAAAAATTCTGGTAAAAAAAACAATTCTTAATTTGTGTGGGCTTCAGCCCCCCCAGCCCACCCTCTGCGGACGTTTTTGAGTATTTACTAACCAAAACTTTTGAAAATATGTCCTGTTATCAAAATTGATCTCGAGAACTATTGTTCTCTATTGTATAATAATTAAATACACAACATTATATGTAAATAATTTCCATATTGTAAATATATTCTATTAATTTATTGTTAAGATAATGAGTATATGAAATTTAGACGAATCAGAGAACCAGGCACCAACCACTTTTACTTTCCTAATCTCAAATTGTTATTTTTCTCTACGTTTTACCGATCCATACTAATATGTATACGTACCAAATAAATATCTTTACAATATTTATCATTTGTGATTAATTCATGTTGAGTGGGATTACTCCATTGTAAAAATAATAAAACAAAACAAACATTTTATTGACTCTCCAATAAATTTATTGAACAAAGGTAATGATTATATAGTTTAAAACAAATAACTATGTTACCCCAGTATGAAACGGAGTCGTCTAATTAGTGACTATTTCCTCAATTTTATTACAATCAAATCCCTTTTCCCAAGACATTATTGTCCGTAAATTACATACGTGAGGATTGATCAAATGATCAGGGATGCGTGTCACACTTGTAATGAATATTTTACTGTTAGTCATTTTTGCTTTGAGAATAGAAAAATAAAACATGAAACAGAATTATAACTATAAGCTGATAAACATGTACGATAATTCTTCAGATAACTTGTAATTTTTTACATTTAATTCTGTTTTCTATTTGAATAATTCAGGGATGTCCATATATATATATATGTATTTGGGGGCAGGAGGCTTGGTTTTTGGATTTTTTTAGATAAAAAATAAATTTTTTGGAAAACAATTTCAAATGATATAGTTACTGAAAAAAAATATATAAACTATATTTGTTTTAGTTAAAAGCAAAATTCCTTAATTTGGGGAGGGATAGGGCCCTCCAGCCCATCCCCTTTGGACGCCCTTCTAATTATATAACGAATCATATCTTAGATGATAGTAATTTCTTGATTTATTCATTTTTTTCAAAGAGATTAACCACCATTGGCGTAGGAATTCCAGGAGCTTCCGCATACTGAACAATTTAGACCTTTCCAAAATGAAAACGTTTCTTAAACCCCCCTTAGTACTAGAGCTATCATAGGCCTAGTTATACTTGTGATCGGTCGATACTTTGATCAGGATTGTCCTTAAATCGTAACTCATTTTTTTCTTCCATGAAATGAAAATTAAAAGAAAACTACGCTGAATATTAGACAAAAAATATAAATTCCATGGATTTATAATCTAGTGTTGTTTGCTTTACGAATATTATAACTTGGTAACCCGATAGAGACGCATCTAAAACAGTACATCACAAAATTAATATTAGAACCCATACTTGCTGTAGTGTTTATACGTCATAAATTGAAAATGTACGTATTTTAAAAGAAAATATCATCAATCTTTTGAGATCGCTACCTGCAAGTACATCTCTTTACGACATGTTTGTTCATATTTTAATTCAAAGAATATAAATAACGATACTTATTTTAGATACGAAAATATTGGTATCGTGATAACACAACTACATATCACGCCGTTACCTTTATTGCATCACGCAACCTTTCATTAAAAAGCCAGAAAACATGGCCGAAATCTGATTTGTAGTTAGACAAATAAGTCTATTGTTATTGCATTTGTATATGATTGCCAAAATTTCTTCGTAGGCATAAATAAGATGGCTAATATACTAGCAGTAGTATCCAGCCTTGTCCAGGGTAATTAAGCTTTGGCTAAAAGACAAATTTTACTTCAATAATATATAAGATATCCTTTAAATATCCTCCCTAGTGTTAAACTACCTTTTTTCATGAGCACTCTCCACCTAACTACTCAATATTTATATCAATTCATATGTATTCGGCTCTCAATTATGAATTAATTATAAGAGTTTTAATTTTTTTTAAATATATTGGGATGATTTATGTGTACTTTAGTCTTTAGAGCGTTCAAAAATAAAAACAAACAAAATTCATTTGAATATATCAGGGTTTATATTTAATTCAAATCTTAACAATTACTGAAAATGCATATGAATTATTGATATGAAAACAAGTCAGTGACATGTTTTTCATATCTACAGATATTCATATAGTCAGACATACTTTGCTTTGTTAATATAGAAGATTACGGCAAAGGATGAACGATAAATTGTATCCCCCCCTCCCCTTCTTAGAGTGGAGACAAGTCAGAACCCAAGTGGGCCCCTTGGGGCATTAAATACATTGATAACCCAAAAGTGTTTTGATGTTCTGAGAAAGGTAAGATAGTAGGGATTCATCCATGCAGATGACCAATCATGAATATAAACATATGTATGAATGTGTGGAATCTAATCCCTTATATGACTTCTCTCATACCAAATACAATTCAATAAAAAAATATGTTGGTATTACATAACTCAAAAGACTGAATATATTCATACATATATTCAAGAGAAGCAATATCAAAAAGTAAAGGGTTGTTACTACAAGACAAGAAAACAACAATAATGATATAATCATAGTGATTAAGCATGCTTAAGAAGTCAAATAAATATATGTATGTTCAATGTACATACATAAACAAAAAGTGGGAGTAAGGGCAGCAGAAAAAGAAGAAGCCATGGCTTGTTTCAATTGTATCAAAGAATGAACAAACATGTCACTTTTTTTTATTTTCTTATTGATGCTGAAAAACCAGGGAAAAAGGTCCTTTGTGTATATTCATATATACACCTGATTGCACAAAATTATACAGGATTTAAGTTAATGGGTTGTCACATGAAGGAGTGTTGAAGAAGATAATCATTCAGCCATTCTATGTATTCTCTCCCAATGGAAGAAGGAAAAACATGAAGGATTGTTTGCTCGTCGAATGAAGGTACCTTAATTCTGCATCCAATTCTCTTTTTGAATTTGAGTACTATCACTTGGTTATGATACTGTTTCTAATTGTGAAGTATTCGGCTTTACTCGGCAGTAGAATGTTTATTTAAAAGATTTGATGAATGCAAAAAGAAAAAAATCTCAAATACCAAACATCGGGGGTGAAAATCCCATTTCAATGTTGGGAGGGGAGGGGCAATTAAGAGTAAAAAATTTAGAGGATAATTCCAGGGAGGAGAAGGTCGAGAATGAAAGTTGCTCACCTATTTTTGTTTATAGTGTATCAAGTTCATCTATGTGATAGATTTTCTCAGGAGTGTATCGTTGGGATTTCTTCCCATGCTCGTAATAAAATATTGCTTTGGTTTACTGAACATCAATGCTATCTTCATAATCCATCCAAGTACGTTAATTTTCAATAATCTACAATGTGAGTGTTTGGGATCTATCTAAAAAATAATAATAGTGAGCACAATTATCATTTTACAGTCGATAATGCTAAAAAGGATGTGTTGAGATTTATATTATTTTCTCAATCACCATCCAATTTATTATGATTATCCAATTAGGAACAATATATAATGTAAAATATCCAAGGGTCAGTCAAAAATAGGTTATTAACTTATGACCTCAATTAAAACTTTGATATAATTTGTCAATTCATCAACTTGGTTATTTAATCCATGAATATAATTTTTTTTTTTTGTTAATTCGATTCAACGTTATGGGTTAAATTAATGTTTGGGGAGAGGGCGTAATGGATTGAAAATATATTCACAGAAATGCTTCTTTAATTCAGGGATTTTATAATTTTTGACCAGAGATCCGACAACACTATGTCTCTTAACTTATAAATATTTATGTTTCGTTGTTTATCTTTGTAGCTCATGGAATCCAAAACTGTTGAACATTTCAGTTTGAAATTGAACAAAGAGACGTATAAAATATACATGCATCCTCTTATGAACTTTATTATGGGCCTTTAGTGTCATTAAAAGGCTGTTTTTGACTTCTAAAGATAGAAAAAACAACAACTGATTATCCTTTTATTTCTCTATATAATTCTCATCTTCTTTCCCTCTCTCCTCTTGCCATGTCCCTTTGTCTCTTTCTACATCCCTCTCTATGTCTCTTTTCTTCCACATTCATTATTTTTTTCTATTCCCCTCTATTCAGCCGATCAACACGGGCACCTTCTGCTAGTATAATATATTTGTAGATAATAGAATCCGATAAAGCTGCATGGATTTATTTGCTTTTTGTCATATAAATCCCTTAGGACACTCCACTGAACAAATGATACTTTCTTCTATACCAGCAAGATTTTTATAAAAATCCCAAAAAGTACCCTGGCTTTGGACACGATGGAAAAACTAAAACAATTTACATAAAATTAGACGAACAAAGGCCACACATTTAGCTAGTATATGAATCACCTCTAAAAAAATATTTTTGTTCAATGGGTAAGAATCACCAACATTATGGAACTAACTCCATCTCATAAGTGTATCCTCCTACTAATAATAACACCATATCGGAGCCGGTGGTTCTCTCTACAAATAAATCTCATTAAAAAATGTATTTATCCATAAAAATAAAAGTTAAAATACGACCCCTGAATACCTAATTTCACCTTTCAGTGGCATGGAGGTACATTGTGGTGCAAATCATTAATGAATTAAAGACTATAATATGTACATTTCTCCTCCCAATGCATTCAACTCCCTTTATTGCACTACATATATGTACATAATTGGAGTCGACATTAAGGGGGGAGGGAGGGAGAATTTGGATAAATACAATGTATGTAAAATATAATAGAGTCTCAATGCAGAAATGGTAACAAAGAATGATAAAAACCCAGACCTAGTATTGTGCACTTTGGAGTTTATTAATTTTTTTTTCATTCGCTAAACAAAAGAATAATACCTTTTAAAAAGAAAAAGAAAAATATATATGTATTACAAATGAATTTTTTCCAAACCCATAATTTCTTTACTTTCATTGCATTTCATTTTCTGTTGTCGTCCATTTATTTTCTTTAGTAATTATCACAAATCTGGTATTATAAACATACTTTTTTCACGCGAGGTTCAATAACATCAATAGATATTCTTATTTATAGATATTTACCTCCTTTTTCAATCCTTGAATGTTGTTTGACTGCCAATATGACACATTCGAAAAAAATGCATATCTCATTCCGCAATAAAGGAAAAGTTTGTCGGTCGGTCTATTTGTCAACCGAGGACTCATTTTTGAGTTGCTCTTAATAAGTAAAATATATTACGTATATTTCTCCTTTTGACCTCATCAAACAAAGGTGAGCGAAGGTTATGTGATTTTGTCTCCGTTTATTTGTCTGTTTGTTGGTCACCAGGAGTATGCAAAAAGTTAGGGATGGTACAAAGTTTATATGGTATATAATCTCAGTAAAAGGCCAAAGCCTTTTGGGAGGTCACGATTAAAGGTCAAGGTGGCACAAGGCATTAAAAATACATAATAGTTAATAACTATGGAACATATTGAGCACAAATTGGTATAAATATGAAGGTTTAATGCTTCATATAGGAAAATATCCAAAGTGAAATTCAATCAAAAGGTCGAAAACTCATAATCAAATATCACGTTTGAACAAATTGAAATACAGAGGTGAAAATATTTATTTCTAACATATAAAACACATAGTTAATGTATAACTATAATAAATATTATATTTCACTAAATTCAACAACTTAGATTTTTTACATTAAAATAAAGAAGAAATAATATTTTATTTAGTAAAAATGATGATTGGCAGAGTTGTGGGCTCTACCGAATGCCCATTCTAGTTTGTTATTACAATTCCCTTCATTGAAAATTTTGGGAAATTTTAGACTTACAACATAAGGATAATAATGATAACCAAAGGAAGAAGATATGGCATCGAAATGCGTGCATGAGTGAGCACAGATTCAGAACTGGGTTTCTTCTTGATCTCAATAATAATATTGTAGCAACAAGTGTGCATAGTTAAAGCACGGCACGTCATATAGGGATGTAAATATTTGCTAAATTATGGTTGATATCTGTAAAACATGAATACTCCTATAAATTATTCCACTCTATTTTGAACATTCTAACATTTCAGCGGGTAAGGAGCACTACATTTTATAGTTAATCTCTTTCACCAGGTATTTAAAAAACAAACAAACAGGACATTACATATATATATATATTTGAATCAAAATTTGACTTTCACTTTGATTCATGTAGGCCATTGAACAATGACAATTACTCCCACTTGAAACTCCTAAAATCTTGTTGACAAGATTACATCATCACTCCTGCTAAAAAGGTAATTAGTATTTTCGATGTCATGGGGAGTATTGTGAGAGTTCTTATGTATTCGGTCCATTCCAGTCTTTGGACCGATCCTTCAGACTGTCAGTACTATAACTGATTAAAAAAAGAAGAAGAAATAAAGTTGAGTCATCAACGACGTAACTTTATATAAGTTTTAGGACTAATAAGCAGGACTGAACTGGACTGTAGTCTTCAGTCTTAAATAAGAACTGACATAACACTAGTCATGGGTAAGGAGAGTGTGTCGTCTGCCTTATTCAAAAGCCTATTATTTATTTTAATTTAGTCATTACTCATTATAATGGTATTTAAAAATGATTTTCATTATATTACCTAATTTCAGAACAAGAGCCAAGGTGTTGTTCACCCCTAACTAAACCCTTAATAAAGATTTTTGTAAATTTACATTGTTTTTTTTTCTAAGGATTAAGTTGTCTCATATGAAATATCAACACTTTTTTGAAATAAGGATTAAAATTTAACAAAAAAACATATATAATTTTTCATTTATATTAAATAAAATATATACTACAATGATATTTGTAGATATCATGATGATATTTCACTAGTATAAGTGGCGTCGAAACCGCAGGGTCCAAATGTTTAGACTGAGTGTAATATTTTTTATTATAAAATGTAAATTTGCGTGACTATTACGTCATTGTAATATAACCCCCCCATAAAGGCACACTTGCAAATAAATTCCGGGACTGTTGACTAGTCCTGAAAATGTGCAATTTCTTGTTAGCTGTCGATTTTTATACTACTCAACTGCTCACTCCCTTTTAATTTTCTAATCGTTGATTGGATAAATAAAATTAGCGGTTAATAGTTTCCCAAATATTATAAGAAATCTCGTCTTTTTAAATTCAAGTTCGATGCTTGTGACGTCAAATTTTCACCTTTCATTACTTTCATGCCATTGACGTCTTACGCTCATTTTTAAAGGTATGCAGTATTTGTAAGCATTTATCTCCTACTATAAATGATGTCATGGGTTATAAGTGAAAACAAGTTACGTATGACGTAACGACATGTAAATAGTTCAGGTGGAAACTTGACATAATGATACATACAAACTATATTGATTGATTAAGACTAGTTCCTTAGATACAATGAAGATTACTCTATTTAAAAAATAATGATCTTAGTTTTTTTGCAAAATATCTACATACTTTGATTATTTTCATGCAGTGAAAATACACGCTCATTTTTTCACTTCTATTTTATAATAACAGGATTAGTCACTAACGATTTTCAGTTATACCTGAATATTTGCGAAAATAACCGGTGGCATCATTGGGACTCTGGATACCATATATAATATTGAAACAACCTAAATATAACGTTAAAACATAAGATCCAAGAGATAAAACAAATTTAAATTATTATATATTCAAAGTATATACCTTTACAAGTTTCTAGCATATTTATAGACTTTTTGATACATAAAATAGTTTACGTAATATTATTGTTGAGAAGCAACGAAAGTAATTTTATTGTTAAATAAAATAAATATCGAATTAATAAAGCATTATTAATTCTATTTTTATTTTTTTAAGAACATGTTACCTTAATGATATTGTACAGCTTCAAACTTTTTATGAATATATTAAGCCAAACGGAGAGGGCTACATTTACTCCCCCCCCCTCCCAATTTAAATTATCGCTTGCCCGCAATATTTAATATAACTTAACAATTAATTGAAGTTCCAGAAAAAATGTTAACTACTATTTTATACGACGAGAACATTTTGATGAGGCTTAAAGAAATCTATCGGAAATGTGTAATGACTTCAATAAATCAAAAGTTCTCAACTAGCTTCATGTACTAGGGTTAATTGTTAGACTGTTTTTTGGTCTGTTATAAGACCTCACATAAGTCTGAAATATATTATTTAGAAGAGATAATCTCAGTCCAAATAATTATTCAGCGACTATAAAAATATGGACTACTTAATTCTTACGAATTGTTGAAAGTCAAAATATACTTATTTTGTCAAAGTAGTTTGTAGTTACTCGATAAATAAAACTATTATGTAAAGAATATAAGTCATTTAAATATGTTATGTTTGAATCTATAATATTAGACATCAATAGTTTTAAATAAAAATATAATAAATTATCAGTTCTAAATCAAAATAATTCTTTTTTTTTTTCATGTAGAATTAGATCATCCAAAAATGATAATATTAACATTTTAAAAGAAAGGGTTGAAATAGAAATAAACCAGAGCTACAAAGTTTGAAATTAATGAAAAAAAAATATGTTAACTTATTAGAAAATAAAGAAAAATGTAAGGTCAGATACAGGCAATACATATTTATTTTACAGTTATAATTTTTTTTAGAATATAGTTTATCTATTTATGACTCAAATAATCAAATTTCATTTTTAAATATTCCAAAAATACTCCTTGCCTGTAATTTTTTAGCATTTCGATGTAAGAAGAGATATATGATTTGGAGACATATTTGTTATATAACTATTCGATTCAAACTTGAAAAATGGTCGAAATATTATGTTGTATACATTTTGTGCTGACAAGAACTAAATTTCTTGAAAAAATATACTGTCTACTTGTATATAAAATACAGTACTGTGTACATGGATTATTTCCTATGAAAAGTCTCACAGAACACCATATGCAAATCACTAGACTATGAAATGGTAGAGTATGAAATAGGTATTTTAGGTAGATATGATTGCAATTTTCTAATTAACTTCATATTTTTATTCCTAAATATTTAATTCAAGTCTGGATTTTATCAAAAACAATTTAGTAGATACAGAGTAAAATCAACCAAATTCAAGGGGATGTTTGTAAATATATATTATGTAGCAATTTTTTAGGGCCCTTAGGTCTCAGATTTTGTATCGCCAGGGTTTTTTAATTTTTAGGAATTGGCTGTGATATTTTATAAGATGGAATCATAAAAAAAAAGAGGGAATTATTATAAATTTTTTTAAAAATTTTGATATTCAAAAAAAAAATTTAGAAAAATTAAATTAAATTATATTGTAAAAAGCAAAAATTCTTTAATTTGGGGGGGAGGGCTAAGGACCCTCCAGCGCATCCCCTGCTGACGTTAATTAAACTTTATTATATTATAATGACTCCATCTGAAATAGGAATTAATTGTCCATATACCATACATTAAGTATATTTCCTTCTCTAGGAGCCACAGAGCATCGAGCCTACACCCATGGTGCTCAATAAAATAATTGAACCCAATTGCGTCGTCCATTGAGCTACGTTGCTCCAGTTTGTAATCCCAGAATAGTGAATGAAAGATGTAGAGTTCAACATCTCCATATATTAATGATGAATGGTAAAAGTTCCTATTATTAGAGTTTTAAGAGCTCTAATTCAAAACATATGAAAGAATTATTTTCAAATTGAATCTTGTGTCAAAATGAACAATTCATATAAATAAGAATATTTCGAAACTTTTCTGTACTTAAAAAAATGACCATAGATATATGTAATCAACTCTCCAATCCTTTTAAAATTCTACTATATATTATTCCATTTATCAATTTTAAGGCTGACAAGTATATTTTTAGTTATGAATGTTGTTAAATTTTAAATTGAATTTTATAATTGAAATTTTGTATTTGAAACTATACAGTTTTCTTCCCCTCTTATTAAATTGAAACTCAAGCACGAATGAAATTAGAGAACATCTTAAGACAAATCTCATTCATGAAAATTTTACCCCTTCGAACGATAAACCAGCCAAAAAATATTTTTCTCTTACACCAGGAACGTATGGAGTTGTGGAACCCAAAGAAAACAGCGTAACTAATAGAATTTTGGTGTTGAGTCGCTATTGAATAGGTGTATCACTCTCCAGATCCAAATCCCTGATTGAATGGGCCAAGGGAAATAAATTAAATTAATTTAATTGAACCAAAAATTAGTTAAAGACCTTACTTCCTTCACTTGCTAATTGGATTTAAGAAGGCCCTTCGAAAAAACATGAATTGAATTGGAGTAAAATAAGAATAAAATGTCTTCAATAGCTCACTTGCCACTAAAAAAAAAGAGATTGCTTGCTTTCAATCATGGTTTGCAAGTTTTCTACTTAATAGTTCTTAATATCTTTGTAGAGTTTGACAGGTGTGAGTCTCAATGTATTTTACAAATAATATTATCACATTTATTGTGCTCTAATGGAATTTCCATGAAAGAAAATGAAGTCATACAAACAAAATTTTAAACAAATCTGGTTAAATTACCAAAAATTCATCAACTGGTTGAAACAAAACATGAAAACAATAGTGACGCCGGTTTTTTAAATGCAGTAACAGGACTCAAGGGAAAGAATGGACGGACAAAAAATCAGCAACACTCATATAAATATAAGAGAAGGAAATAAGCTTCTCATTTACACATTCAGGGGGACTAAAAATTATAAAATACATGGAGAGTGGACGATTTTTTGGAATATACAATATGAACGAACACAAAGTTGTTTTTTTGACATGGAAAAATTATATAGATAATTATTTAAAGATTGTTATCATTTAAATTATCATCGTCACTCTCAATCTTAGGTTAAAAAATGATGCTATTTGTTTCTAATCAAATATTTAAAGGCCTTTTGGAATCCTCATTATCACTTTTCTCTTGCACTTCATCTTCCTAAATTATGATATTGTATGCATCATGTGTTGAAATCAAAAATAACTTCGATATAATCCTCCTTTAATCTTTGCTAATATTGTAATATTCAAACAAGTGATAACTTAGTTCATTTGCGACAACTTGCGGATATATATGTTTTTTTAATTGGTCCCTATTGTAACTTGTATCTATTCTACTGTTTAAAAACGTAGATGCTATGTAATTTTGAATGAATCAATTTTCTCTGTATTTGAGTCAGTCTAAGGTAATGCATCTCAATAATGATTCTGAGAGGTTGATATTGACCGAATTAAATTGGGGTGAAATATTGTGTGATATGAATACCCCAATGCTTTCTGTCAATATCAACATCTCAGAAATATTTTGATCACCATTATCTTAGACTGACCCGAATACAAAGAAAATGGCATAGTGACTTGATTTTGAAATATTCCAGCATACATGATAGATAAAAGTCGTTGCATGCTCGAGTCATGTCTCTCTTTCTCTCTATTGGTACTCCAACTAACTAGATTACGTTAACAAGCACAAAGTTCAATTTGATTGTTGAATATTTCAGAATCTAACACGAACTTATCCTAACTTTAGTTGTAGAGAAGTTATGTAAATTGTGAATCCACTCCTACCAAATGATCCTAAAACCGCTTGAGATTTCTTAGAATCTTACATCCTAAAATGATGTATCTACATGATATGTGTTTTGAATATGTGGATTTATGTACATTTCATGGGATATATATACAACATCATCCCTCTTTCAATGATGTAATTTAGCGCTAAATTTAGTTTTCCTTATCCTATTCTCTTAAATCAACATTATTCTTGTGTGAGTGAATGTACTTTGCAAGTCATGATTCTTTATAATGGATTTTTATTGTACTTTTTCTCTATGGGCCTTTTTTATATATTATTAAATACTTTAATATTATTACTTTTTGAAAGATAGTTAAAATATAAATACAATTAATTTAGAGTGTTGAGATAGGTAAAATGTTTAAACAGTGGGATATAATGTAAGTATGTATGTTTTTAATTATAAAATGTCATTAAAAAAATAAAATTTTAACGAGTTATTTCATTGCCGAAAAAGTCAAGAACAAAGCAGCATAATATTGACATACATTTTATGTATGTATCAGATAGATACAATTGGAATCTGACAAGATAATTATTTAACAAGGTAGGTATTCAATAATAAAACTATATTCAACGTAGTGTTAAACACTTTGAAGTATATTCTTTAGAAAAACCCAATGTAGATAAAATTGTAAAATACACAATCCCCAACAATGAGTTTGCAGTAAATTCAATATATATAGAAGAAAATATTATATGACAGCGGTGGGATTCGAACCCACGCCATTTCTGACTGGTGCCTAAAACCAGCGCCTTAGACCACTCGGCCACGCTGCCCTGTTATGAAGGTAAAATTACACAAATTATTTGTAGACACAAAATACTTAAAATTCTGATTTGTACATTCCACATTTTTTATTTGTCCATACATATACTTTCAGCTTTTTTTTATCCACTCGCAAACTCGACTCTCAAAAGTGAAAGGAAACAATTGAAGAAAAAAAACCAAATATGATCTAGTATTTTGGCATTTTTCTTGTTGCCAACTGTTAATTGCTGCAAGTGATTAATTATGAATAATTATTATATACATTTAATTTATAATTTTATAAATATAAACATCAATGACTGAGAATAAAACGACACAAATTATTCACGAGGTCCTTGATCTATTAAAATTAGTAAAAAAACTAAAAACAAATATACTAGTATCCTTTTAGTATTTTATAATACATTGAGTAATCTGCTTCCATCATACAAGAGTCAGCTGTATGAAAAGGGCTCAAAAGAAAATACCATCGAGAAATAAATACTTAGAGACGACAATGGGATACCGATTGGCAGTTTGGCATAGTAGATTAAAATCTTTAGACTGCAGTAATGAACATCAGGTATGGGAAAGGGTATATACAGTGATGCAGCAATACATTGAGATATGAGTGCCACAACATAAGAGTTCTTATAAAGATACGAGCTGGTCGAAAGTTGGCGAAGGAACGCGAGAGCCAACTCAAGTTTAATCTTTTTTAGTCATTTTGTTTGAAATAAATTGCTTTGACTTGCGAATTCTGTCAAGGAACGAATTAAACTCGTATGTAAAGGTATTACTCTATCTCTAGTTATAAAGACGTAATATGATTTCAACGTCAGTTAAAGGAAAGACGTGGATTAGGTAACTTTTTATTACACCAACAAAGTCAATCAGTGTTGAATATCGTTTCTCTACTTGAACTTTCCTATTATTATTTATTTCTGTAAGAAAACAAACAATTGTTACGTCATGGTATATTCTTTTTGTCAGTAGATATCTTTGTTTATTCTTTTCGCAGGCTCTAAATATTTCTTTTTCTATAGAATATAAAAAAATTACATTAAACGAGTAATGAATGATTATAAAAAAATCTTATCGCTATATTTAACACATCACTATAAAATGACTCGGTCACAAAAACAAACAACAGATATTTATATTCCTCCCATAAGCCAAGTAAAAAAAAAGCAAATTTCAATTGAATAAATATTTGTATTACAACTTGGAGCCAACAAAAATTTAGACCAATCATACTTCAGTTATTATGACGTTGTTTCACGGATATGAAACTAACAAAAAAGCTAAATTATTATTACTTTGTATCGTAATTATTCAAGTATCCAACCCCAAAATTGATGATATTATATAAGGAACGATTACACAAGTATATACTGCTCAATTGCACATTTGCTCAAAAACTATTGTAATTTACTCTTTTTTTTTGTGCTGAATCCAAATCTGGCATCCATTTTTCGATTTGAGCAGCCAATTTGGAGAAAATCCTTACTATACAGATTTTCTCCTTTTGTCCTACTACTAAATGATTATCTGCATAGGTGAAAGATAGAGGAAAAATTATTAAAATGACTTTCTTCTGCAGTAATTCAGGGGAAAATATCAGTTTTTAATCATTCCGTTGATGGAAATATTTAGAATAATCCAAGATAAGGACTAAAAATGTCGAAAATGAACATGTTTATGAAACGCTCATAATGTAGGATTAATTCGTCTTTGATAAATATCAAAGTTAATTATTTAGCAGATTTTAATAATAGTAAATAATATTTAATTCTGATAATTATCAAAATAAACTTCAATTATTGTAATCGGTTTAATAAACTTCTGCACGCACCCCCATCCCGGGTTGTAAGTTTAACAATATATACGTTTGTGTGTGTGCAAGAAGGCTTAAACCTCTTTCCAGGCAAATATGCTGTTGCCTAAATATATATAATGTATTTGGTTAACAAAAATTTTATGGGTGCTCATACCACCTAACGCCCTTACTCTGCCGCTTTGAAGTCATTCTTTAGCTGCATCACTCATAGTTCAAAATTCATAAAAGACTAGAGATATCTAGAAATGAAAATAAAACGGATCACGCTTTTTTTCTACCAGAGATTATCTAGGGTGTTTGGCTTTTTTTTTTATAAACCCCCTAATTCCTTCAGTATTTGGTTCGTCATTGTTAGAGTGATTAGTTTGGCTGTTATTAAGTTATTTTTTTACAAATTTTTCAGCAATGGGTCAGGAGCGGTTTGCCAGACAAGTCTAGAGTACGTTTAATAAAATCTACCATCACCACTTTCTCTTTCTAATTATTCTTCCTTTTTTTTCTCTCTCTCTCTCTTTACCAAAAAATTATTTTCCCTTGACTCAACTAGATATTAAATAATCTGAAACATTGAAAAGTATAGATATAGAAAATTAATGAATTATTTACTAAAAAAATTTATTTTTCTAATTTGAATGAGTATGAATCAATGAAATAGCTAAGAATGAATTATACTAATTTATATATTTTTTCAATATAAACCCAAGGTATTTTTTAACGACCACTTCCACCACCCTAATTTAAATAAAATAACAATTTTTGATGTATATATTCAAGTTTTATTTATGTCATAATATTTAAATTAAAGAAGTAAAGTAAGATGCACATTTAAAATATATATCCATAATAACAAGCAGATTTTTTCTATAATATCCTTTAGTCCACTTCCGATATGCATACTTCTCCTATTGAGATAAAAAAATATATAATCTTTGTAAAGCAATTGTATGATACATTTTAATATGTTAGGTTCCTGTAGAATTAATATATATCTAGTTGAGTCTAGGGAAAAAAAGTTCTTGCTATGGAAAGAGAGAGAGAGAGAGAAAAAAAAAAGGAAGAATAATGAGAAGGAGAAAGTGGTAATAGTAGATTTTAGTAAAAGTTCCCGCCTACAGCAAGAAGTGGAAGTGGATTTGTCAAGAGATGGAATCTGTGCGAAATAGATTGAGTTTAGAAAGGCTACAACAAAATAATGTACCCAACGTTGAACAGCTTGAATCGAAACAACAAGAATCTATCAGAATTCGGGACTCTAACCTTGAGAATTCCTTATAGTTATTGGCAGATACTGAGCCTGAGAATAGGATGACCATTGGAATACCATTAAGTACAAGTGTGTTTCCTGAGATTATTGGATATATAAATACTATAGAGTTCTCTAATGACCCTACCGTTGAGGATAGTGAAGTGCAAAACTCACTCAAGAATTTTTTACAAGACTGGTCTTTGAAACTCTATATTAAATACTCGGTACTTGATTATCTTCTTGTTATTTCTTATTTATATTATATTAATAATAAGTTATTATTATTTCAGTCTTGGTGTTATATGTACTTTTATATGATGTTAATATTTTTAATTTAATAAAATATTATATTGTGGTGCGTAATATACTGTGCATTAGAAAGCGTTTTCATTACAATAGGGTTAGTTGAGCTCAACTAATTAAACAACGTTATTTGAAAGTTGTTTTCAACCACCAAACAACTATGAGATAACGTTCGATCAACGTTATTTGAAAGTTGGTTTTAACCATTAGATAACGTTAATACAACGCTTAGACAACTTTCCTGCACATCCATGTGTTAACTATAGAACAACAAAATAAATGCTTACACGACGTTCAGACAACTTGAGGCTAACGTTAATACAACGTTACATCAACGTTAAATGGTTGCTTGGGTTTGAATTTGGTAAAATGTAATGGGGTCCAAACCCGAAACTGGGTGGGAATGGTTAGAATTTTTATTGAGAAACTCGTTTTTAAAGAAAAAAAGGGGGTCTTTTTTTTATGGAAGACATTTCAAGTGAACTTTTTTAAAAAGATAAAAAAACATTCCTCATTTGTCTTAAATAACATATTTTTAGAAAATAATTTTTGTCCTTTTCTTTAAATAACATGAGTAAGGCCTATTTGAAAGACATGTTCACTGCAGCGGTAGTGGTACAGTGGTCCAAAGCCGGCTCTGACTGAAATACAAGAAAGACAAATTTTATATTATATTTAGAGATGTGAAAGTGCGCGCATTTTAACTTCCGAATAATTTATTTTGTAAAAGATTGGGAGAAAGGATAAATATGACAGCCGCGACATTAAAAAACCATTTGTGTCTTATATCCTTTGTTTGGATCACCCTTTCACCTTTTCAGAATGACAATAAAACTTTATAGGTTGAGGAGTCAAAAGTTAAAATCCTTTTCGAGGCTGTCTAGCCTAAGTTTTAAAAGTCTGACAATTTTCTACTTGGTAGCATTCGAAAGAACTGACAAAAAGCTACAATTTGATGTTTGTTTTGTTTTTGCGCAATAAAAAATGTCCTCACTACATTCAAAACGGCAGAGGGTTTGCAATCTCTTCCGCACACAAGTCGATCTCCGACAAGAAGTTCTTCTCAGTGGACGCTGTTCTAAATAGAAGAAGTGCTCACTCTTTGGCTGAATCAAGAGTTCAGGTCGAGGAAAACTTTAGGACTAAACATCCAGCTCAGGTCACCGTCCTCGGCATTGTGGCGACCGACGGCAGTAAGATACCTTCCTACTTTTTCAAGACCAACGAGAAAGTCAACACGGACGTCTACTACGAGGTACTCAGGTACCATGTCTTACCATTGTTGAAGATCACATTCCCAAGGGACAACCATGTGTCACCCGAGACGGTGCCCCGGCCAACACCTCCAAGAAGTTGCATTATTTCTGCAGGAAGAAATAAATGCCTTATGACCGGCAGACTTCTGGTCTTTGTCCTCAGCCGACGTGAACCCCCTGGACTTTGCTGTTTGGTGCGTATTTGAGGGGAAGACTAACAAGGCTTCCCCTCAAATATCATTGCCCTGAATGCTGTGATCCTGGAGGAGTGGAACAACTTGTGCTCAAACTTCATCAAGGCCAACTGTACTTATGTTTGCCCCCGTATTGAAGCCGTTATTCAGAATGGAGGGGGACTTATTGCATAAAAAACGTAAAAAAATATTGAATTATCAACTTTTTCTTCAAAAGTTTACCATAAAATAAAAATATGTAGAAGTTAAAACGGCTTTTAATATTATCTAATTTTTGAGTCCTCACCTTGTATATTATATGAAAAATAAGAGGATATTTTACGTACGTCCCTAAAATTGTATTCATTTGCCATAATTGATTTTTTTTTTCATTCCTTTTTCAAGTATATTTATGCAAACATTCAAAGAGGAAAAAATAAATTATTTTGACTTCATTATTATCCATGAAATAAAATAGCAAAAGTTATTACATTTGAGGCATTCCTCAAATAACTTGATTCTTATATGTATATTACAATAGATTTAATCATACGACTACAAAAGAGAACAAATACAGCCATTTTATGTATCATTACAGTAAAATGAATTAGTAGTTATTGAACCAAAAAATACAATTATAATGTATAAATGTACAGAAAAATCCGCATTTTGTAATTGCCATAAATTACCTGACATGTTCATGAGTCATTTTGATGAAATCTTCTCTAGGGGTGCGCATTTGTTGGGGGGGAGTAAACAATTAATGAAAATACAAATGACGTCTTTTTTTTTTACATATATTGAGACATCAACCCAAAATAGTTAAAATACCTTAAATAATTAAATAATTGTGTACTATATGTAAGTATGAATGTGCCTACACAAATGAAATATTGAAAAAAAAGTACAACTTGGAAAAACTCTAAATATATTTATCTATAATTATACCTTTTGTGACCTTATTTGGAAATTTGCGGTACGTCTCCAGGATTCGTCATAGTGATTCAAATGGAAGAAAATTAAATCGTTGAAGAGTACAAATGATGTGCAGACACATTTTTAAGGAGAAAAATTATCTTTGCTTGTTTTTTCTGTTGACATTGTAAGCATATGAAATGTTTGAATTGTGATTAAATTATTTATTACAGGGGAGTCCGCAGGGGGTGGGCTGGAGGGGCTGTGGTACTCCCAAAATAAGGATTTTTTTCTTTTTACTAAATTTTTTTGTCATTCCGACAAATTATGCAGCAGAGTAAAAAATTTTTTTGTGAATAGTTTTGGATTTTTGAAAAAATTTACAGAAAATTTAGTATTTACAAATTAATTTTGAAAATTCTTTAAAAAAAAAAAAATTTGTTTGAATAGCTCCAGATTTTTCTATTTGTTTCGAAAAATTTAGTATCTAAAATTTAATTTTATAAATTTTCTTACAAAAATAGAATTTTTTAGTGAAAAGTTGTAGATTTTGGCTTTTTATTTCCAATACATTTTATTTTTTGAAAATAACTATGGATTTTTTAATTTTTGTTCCAGAAAAATTAATTTTTTGGGAGTAGCTATGAATTTTTGGATGTTTTTTGGAAAAAAATTTCATAATTGAAATTGAAGTTTTCCAATTTTTTTCAAAAAACTTTAATATTTGAAATTTAACAAAAAAATATTTTTTTGTTAAAAGCTTTGTAATTTTTTTCAAAATTTTTTAACATTTGTCTGTTTTTCAAAAAAAAAAAAAAAAAAAAATCCAAAACCAAGTCCCTCTCAAAATATAATCCTGTCGATGCAGTAATTTTGCTTTATACCTTCTTTGCAAAGCTGATTAAAGATGCAGACTTAATATTTTAGATTTGCATAGCTCTATTTCGCCCAACTATCAATTTAAATTTGCCAGTGATTCTCAAACTTATTATACGGTGTACCATCTAGTAAATTATCAAGATCTCCAATTACCACCAATATGAAAGAAAAAATTGGATTATCTTTTTTTTTATATAAAAACATTTTTTTTTATGACAATTTTGATAAAAAATAAAATCGAATATGATTTTTTAAGTTATCTTTAAAAAACATGGTGTATTTCTCCATTCCTCTGCAGTCACGGGCCTGCATCTATATATCAATAAACGTAGCTTGCATAGCACTAGTGGTTTGGGCGTACCACAATTAAAGAGCTACTACTTATATTTAAGAAGAATAAGTTAATATTTTATATTAATAAGAGTATAGAGCTCTTAACATAATTATACTATAAATGATAATATCCAGATATATTTATATTAATAAATCAAATTTTGTCTGTTTGTTTGTCCGGGGAGCACCCATTTTTAAAAACAAGCGCGTGTAGCTCAAGATTTCTAGAGTTTTATCCCATACGCGATACTCTTTATTAGTAAGGCTGAGTATTTAATTGTATTGGGCGGTTTTTTTATCTTGCGAAATGCATTATTTTCATTTTCTATTTTAACAAAGCGATGTTGCAATCATGAAAGAGTTATACAACTCAGTCGTACATTTTGTTGAAAAGGTGAACCCATGTTCGAGGAATGTTCCAAATTACCATGGAAAGCATTAATCACTTTTTTTAGTAATGCATCTTCTGGAAGTACTATGTATTGTAAATTTAACGAGAAAACATAACCTTTTTATAGAAAATGACTATTTGATATGTTAGTTTTCATCTTATTTATGCATTTTTCATCATCAATCAAGCACAAAACCTCTTAACCTTT
Source organism: Lepeophtheirus salmonis (assembly GCF_016086655.4). Lineage (NCBI taxonomy): Eukaryota > Metazoa > Arthropoda > Copepoda > Siphonostomatoida > Caligidae > Lepeophtheirus > Lepeophtheirus salmonis. Next base: position 45,408,350 of record NC_052131.2, read on the forward strand.
TTCAACAATGTTTATTTCATATTTTATAGGAGCCTCCCCTCAAGGCAATTCCAAATCCCCTATCCCTCCCGGGTTAAGAACCCCTGCTCTAAAGCATACAAGATCTCGAACTAAAAATAAGGATTTTAATAATTATAATATAATTCTGTTATGTATTAGTATGTCTAGTAGATCTAGACGGGATCCCTGTCCTGGTTTTATTTGTGCCTTTTATGTGTCTACTTGGTATTCATGTATTTTATATGTACATCGTTTTTAGAGTCAGATTGTATGACAAGCTCTTTTTATATATTCCCCGATTCACCTGTATTCCTTCGTGCTTTATCCAATACTACTCCGAAGTGTATTTTCTCTAAATACATATGTTAGTTAACCACTTCAAATTCCTACTCAAAAAGTCATTGCATATTCTAAAACCCACACTTTTTGCTGAACCTTGCGTAATGGTTTTTCTGTTGACATACATTTCCAATATTGCTGATATGTATGACAACGGCATTCAGGGCCTTCCCTAATCGATTTTTCACCTTTTGGTCAAAAAATAATTTATTATACTAGCAAAAATATGAGAAGATATAATTGCTCCATCTCATGAAGAAGATTTATGTTTCGGCATTTCTTTTTTATAAAAATATTTATAATATATTTTGGCCTATTATTAAGATACCTAATTGCACATATTGCAATAATTGAGTGGTTTTACGTTTGAAGAATCAAATTAGATTCATTATTATGAGACGTTTCAAATGGTTATATTGAGTAAATTTACAACAAATAGAGGCATAATTGTCTTTCTTTGAGTTGCCCGAATTCGTTTTTTAGTTCTTCATATGATTCATTCAAACTTTGTGTTGCTATGCAGATGTTATATGCCTTAAGAAAATCAAAGTCTCTTGTAAGGATGACTACGCCTTCTGTCTTCCAAGACAATTTAACGATTTCTTTACCAATTTGTGTTCAAATAGTTGAGTTTTTTCATTGATTTCTAAATCTCTTGGTGATCCAGCATGTACACAATCTTACTCAGTACGAGTGACGGACATAATATCCACTTAGCAGGATAAATTTAAGTTAATTAATCCTAATTGTACAAATTTAAAGAGTCAATCATTCTTCCAGGCCATTAGGATCAAATGCAAAGGTAATAATTTACCAAATCTGCCCGTAGGAGACCTTAATGTTGACCTACATAGTGTCAGCAACTCATATTTGAATAAAAAAAACCTATCTCTGAATGAAAATTTAATTGAATTAACAGCCTATTTTTGCCCCAGTGATTGAGTCATATAGAGAAGGGCAATCAATGTCAAGAATTTATTTAGTTCTTACGTCAAAATTGAACTATAAAAATACTAAGTATACCTTCTATCGTTCTGAACCACTGTCAGATCACAAGATAGTGGTGCTGAGTTTTGTAGTCGAAACTTCTTAGAGAACTCTAACGTGGTAATCCTGACATTTTGAAGAATGTTTCGGAGGCGAACAGCTTGGATGTCATAACGTTTTATCAAATCAGCCGCAAGCAGCTAAGGGAAAGAAGTAAATAAACACAAATCCCAGCCCTCATTCAGCAAAGACATATAGATTGAAACTACTCCACACGTCGTTACCTTTATTGTATCAAGCTATAATTCAAAATGATAGAGAAAAAAAACTCAAAATCTTCTCGTAATTAGCCAAATAGGTCAATCATGCCAACTGGTATTTACCTCTTAAGTCATCCCAGACTATACTATATTTCTTAGTAGTAATTTATGAAAAGCGTAGTTTCAAATATGTACATCTATTGTATATGATAAGTTTGATTATCCTTATAATATATATAACGATAATCAAAAATGCAATTTAAAAATGCAACGACATCTATTATATTTAATAAAGTGGTGCTAAATTGAATTGATTCTAAATCAGACCCTTGTTTTTTTTAAACATGATTATTTTGGTGATTAAGGACCATTTAGAATATATACATATTATAATCAAGACACTTCTGATTCGTTTAAAGTCGGAAAAATTGTTAATCCGATTCTACAACCATATGACGAGGGATCAACAAGAAATTGTATTTCTGTCCTTTTGAATCTAAATATAGTCAGTATAACTTATAACTTGGCTTATTTAAAAAAAAGAATAAATTCTGAAATAGCCTTGAGTGAATTTTCAGGATCAAATATATTATTTGATGATGAAAGAAGGAACGGGAACTTCAAAAATAGTCACTTTGACATATTTAGCTTTGAAACATATGCAGAGTTACAGATAATATTGGACCTGGTTTTTCAGGAGGGAGGGAGAAATGTCGATAATAATTGTCGACCCATTTCTTATAATCGACACTGACTTCAGCTCTTTTACTTTTGTTTAAATAAGACAGTCTTGTAGACTAGAGTATGATCATTGTGCAAACAATCTCTTGCTCTTTCTTTTTATTTTTGTCCATGGTTTTTTTTGTCATTGGTAGATTTTGTTCTGATTTAAGGTTTAACACACTAAGAACCCGTCCTGTTGTCTATATAATGTATAATAATTAATATTGGTATAAATTATCAATTAGGAGTGAGAAAGTTTACAGAAAAATCTTCATAATTCTTCAATAAAAATAGCATTTATTCCGACTTTCCGTGAAGCTCTGTTCGTCACTTTCTTCACGGCTTTAAGCTGTTCTCAATCATTGAACTGTAATGTAAGGACCTCAAGCAAACATACATGCGGTAATTGATATTATGGACATACATATGTTCTGGGCGAATCCCAATTACTCCAGTGAAGGAAAATATCTCTGAGGCAACATCATAGTTAAAAGGAAAATGTGATAATTATCGATTCTTCCAAGTGAAATAGAATTGCTCAATGTGTATATGATTTAATTCGTCGTTCCAAGTTAATATATCAATATAACCATAAGACTTTTATTAGAATAAATTCGAACATACCCATCATTTATTACTGGAACAATACCAGAAACACAAAAAAGAAGAATTGAAGGCGCAACTCTCAGAAGAAGTGGAAGTTGCAACTAAACGGGTCGTGGAACAAGATTTGAAGTACCTGTTTACGATATAAGTTAATTTGTATTGCCCAAGAAGATCCTAGACCCAAACTGGCTTTAGGTACTCCAACTTTTTACAGATCTTAAAGAAGATCCGAGGGATCTTTCAGATCTTAAAATGCTTCTAATATTGCTTAAGCCTTGTTTACAAAAAAAGATATTCTTTATCTTGATTATAGTATCTCTATTCATCTTGATTAGTGCTTGGATTAGTGCACATCTATAAAAATAGTCAAATTGTGTAAGTCGTTATCTTGATTGTATCACTCAACCTTTCATCCGAAAAGCAACACAAAAAGGGCCCAAAATCAGTAGGTAGTTAGACAATTCTTGTTTTACCAATCAACGTTCAGAACATTGATTAGGAGAAAAGAAGCAGAAAAATCAACAGCTAATAACAAAATACACTGTATATTTTTATGGCAGAGAGGTAATGCGGTGCCCAGAGTTATTCTACATCCTGTGCTCACATCTACAAAAATGTAAACTATATTTGGTTGTGAGCTGCTGATGTTTCTTATTCTTTGCCTCTAATCAGTGTTCTAAAAATGATTTGTCGGATTCAAAAGAGTTCTTATTAAGTTGTGAACAATTATCAACTATTATTGAATAATCATTCCATAGTTGGAAGAATTGGCAGACTCCGAACAGATAATAGGCATTGAATCTATTTCTTTTCTAAATAGAGGTTGAGAGATACAGTATAAGTAACGACGTGCCCAATATTATAATAACTAATAGTAAATAGTTACTCATTGTTTCGGAAAAGGAAGTCAGAATAGTAGTTCCATTATCATCCGTCCATAAAAGAATCTTGATTTTTCAATTTCTTTATCATTGTATTATTTCATCAGTGGACTTCAATAAATACATCGACATTCTTAACTGGCTGGGATGGATATCAAAATTTGCTGTGTGTGGGGGGGGGTGTACCTAAATCATTATGTCATATAAAGATTAAGTATCCATATTTTATAATTAACTAAATAGAATAATTTGCCTTTTGTAAGGTTGAACCACACTGTATGTGAGAAGAAAGGTACACAATGGTTTAATCGAAGTCGTCATTTCGTGTATATACATTTAGATATTTATGAAGATAGGATTTAACAATCATTTTTCAAGGAAACTATTATGATCAATTCTGATAATATAATCCATAATTAGAATTCAACTAAAAAGTCAAAATCAAATTCGTAGAATCACAAATTTGTTTTTCTGTTTTAATAATGCTTCTATATAGATAGATTTAAAGTAGTGATGGTTGAGAGTACTTATTACTCGAGCTTGACAAAATAAACAAGACCTCATTAAAGTAAACAATTTCCTGAAAATGACTTGAACTGGTCTCAACAATTATTTAAAAGACTAGACTCAACTTCAAATCAAAAGATAAAAATTATTCAAGCATAGATAGATATCATCTTGAATTGTATTTAGATCGAAAATAAGATCTTTTATTGGTAGTGATGCAGCAATACATGTCCACCTCGATTAATTTAATTGATGGTGTGATTAGTGTTGAATCGGCTGAAAATAACTAAAAAGTCTACAGTCCTATCAGTGCAGATCTAAAAAAATGGGTTAGTCCTAGGAGAGGTCCCTACCGGTCTTTTATGGTGACTACAACATCTTTAATTACTTTATTACTAACTACGCCATTTCAGCTTATTATATTCCATTATAATCTCTTTCAAATAGAAAGTATAGCTGAACTTTGAAGTAGGCGGTGTGTGGCTAATGATTATTACAATACGTTCTTGCTATTATCAAATATTTTCTTCGTTTTTATTCTACAATCCTGGCTAGGAGTGAAGAAAATAAAAAAAAATAGCTTGGACTGAAGGAACGACTAATTCGTCCTTAGAACCGTTGAAGGATATAAAAGATCAGACTGTTGGGAGACGGATTAGGAAATAAGTCCTTGGACCGATCCAACACTATTTGTGATAATGAATGGATACAACTCTCGAAAACAATTGGATTTTATGCAAAAAAAAAAAAAAAAAAAAAAAAATCTAAAATAAATTATAGTCTTAGGACTGATTTTCGAATCTTTCTTTCCAACCCAACCCCTACTCTAAGTCTTTTTTTCATTGGTTCAATCTTTTTTACCATTCAACAGTCCTAGCCACAAGCATGTTGGTCCTTCAGTGCAACGTTCATAGCTATATTTATAGCTTATCTTCATTCAAAGCTAAGGTTTTATAATATAAAAGCAATGAATGATAGCTAGAACTTATAATAATAAGTTCTAGCCACAAACTTCCTACTTTAAACTTCTGGGATCTTGTTTCTTGAAAGTCGTTATGTTGAAGAGCTGCAAAGACGTAGTATCTACTCCATTTAGGCTGTTGTAATTACCATAAAAGACCGATCATAGTATTAAAATTCTTTATTAGGACTGGAGGGATAGAACATCGGTCTTTTTCTAGGCCGATCCAAAACTAATAAATTAATATCAATGACTGCCTTATAGTTGTGGTAGTCAAACTTTCTTCATTGTTGAACTTAGATTTCAGAATTCAATGTAAAAATGTTTCCTTTGCCTGATGCCTTGAATCAATGCTCAAAAACTCAAACTCGATTCCAAACCTAATATACAAAATGATATAGCGTTTATTCTCCTCTATGTTACGTTTGTATCTATACAAAGTACATGTTGAATTTTTTCCCATGAACATAAATTATATTAAACATTATTCTTCGTATGTATATTCAAGAAAATGACTGATCATTTAGATATTGTAGATATACATATATTATAAAAACATGCTCACTGCTCAGGGCCACCTTTAATCAACAGTGTGTTATTATTAATAATATTAAATATAATCTCTATTTTCTATTATTTTTATCCTATAAATTCAAGGTGTATGTGAAATAACGTTGTGATATTATATAGATATATAACTATTTATTTAATCAGTAAATGTATCCTTGATGTCAAATTTAAAGCAATTTTGACATGTCATTAGATGTCTTCATCTCGTGATTTTGTTATTATTCTCTTTGTTGGAAACTAATTGGTGGAATACAAATTATTTGATCCTCGTTCTGAGCAGCTATATGAAAAGATTTTAAGGGATGGGAAGTCAAAGAGATAGGCGGACAAACAAGCATGTATAAAAATGTGGTGGATGTGAATAAAGTTTTTTCTTTCTTCAAAATTATGTATTCTACTCTTGAACTACGTAATGATTTTTCATTCTTACTAGATATGTTTTTTGATTAACAACCCATACGGCATACTTCCTCATGCTATCTCGAAATAGGAGACTGCAGGAGCAATTGGCATTAGAGTAGGTGGAGAAGGACTTTGAATTTTTTGAGATATTTGGACAGTTATCATTTTTGGAGGATCATCAAAGTAGAAGGAAGGTATTTTTATGTGCATAAATCTATGAGTTTCTCTCTTATGGAGTAAAAGGGTGGGGGTGTAGGGAAAAGAGAGAGGCTCGTAGTCGATGCATTGACTAAGGAATCAGGCCGGAGAAGATCAGATCGTAGAAATAGTCGTCGCACTGAACATAATGAGATGTGATCTCAGCCCACGGATTGATATATGCCAAATATATGTAGTATGTGAGCAATACCTAATGATCATGCTATCGTTTTAAATTGAATTAAAATATGCAATCCCATATATCAATATGTTAAATATCATTTTTCGCTCAAATATCCGATATAGTCACTTGGCGAATTGAAAAAATTGTCCTTCTGTAAAATGTACAATCCGCAAATTGACCTTCGGCAAAATGAACATTCAACAAATTGTCCTTCGGCAAAAATATTTTCACCAAATATTACGCCCATGATAAAATTTGGTTCTAGAATTTCTTTATAAAGATCTTGTCTCATGAAAATCGATATTGGTTTGTGGCAAAACTTTATGGTTGATAGTAGTTGGTAAATTATTACTTATAGTTGACTATTCTTCATTTAATAATTGATGTTATCTTGATTAGAGTTAATACTAGTTCAACAAAAAAAATATTATAGCAAGTGTAGCTGACAAAAGAATACAACATAATTTTTCATATCAATAGGGTATATGGCAGTGTTGATTTTGTTAAAAAAATATATAAACGAGGAATTTTGTAGAAATTTGCCACTGCATTTAAAATTTTTATGACATTTTTCTAATATATTATGTGTCTGCGGGGAAAAAATCAAGATATATTATTTCATATATACTAGTGTGTTTCTTATTTTTCACTTTGTTGAAATGTTTGGGTCTCCGGATCAAAATCCATTCTTATTGATAAAAAAATACCATTCACAAAGCTTCAGCGAAATTGAGAAATATTTAAAGATAGCTAAACGGCCTTAAAGTTTTACAAATTGCCAATTTTTTCAAAAAAAAAATACTTTTTCCTATATAATGTGTAAAGAGTTCACAATAAGCTTTTTAAGTGTTATATTTTTTTAAAGATGACGTAATTTACAGTAAGATGTATTAATAATTTTCAGATAAAAATATTCATAATATGAATTACGATACAAAATAGTAGAAGAGATAAATAAAATATATATATAACTTGTTGCGTGCAATGTTTTTACATTTTTACTTCTGCAAAACATGATACTGTGTTATAATTATATTTGTCCTATTCTAAAAATAAATTAAAATAAAAAAATACCATTGTATTTTTGTATTAAAAAAGAAAAATAATAATTGTCACTCTACAACTCTAACAATTCAACCAAATGAAAATATGTCTTGAAATTTGGATGTATTGTAGGAAAAAAATATAAAAATATGGTTTGCAATACGCTCTAAATGTATTATTTATCTCTTTAACTGTTTTTCAATAAATTTCTTATAGGAAATTTGGTGATCTTTAAAGAAATATAAAAAGCTGTACCTTAAAAAGTTTTCATGATATTGAAGAAGAATTCACTTTTCATGAAAAATTGGCAATTTTCAAAACTTTTAGGGCGTTGAGCCTCCTCTAATTTTTTTAAATTTTGCTGAAACTTTGCCAATTGTGTTTTGATATCAATAGGAACGGATTTTGACACGGTGACCCGGATATTTCAACAAAATGAAAAATAAGAAACACACTATATATATATATTATACTGTCCCTTTCTGATAAAACATGTCATCTCTGCGAAAAAATTATTGTTTTACCCATCGAGAGCATTATTAAAACTTTTCGAGAAAATTACATAGAAATACAAATTTCATAAAAGATAGATTAAATGACAATCCTTTTTTCATACAAAGTACCATACTTTAAAGAAAATTTTATTGTATAGTATCTTGTAATTAGATAAAACTATTCAATTTATCTTTAAAAAATAGATGAACTATCGTCATCAACGAGTCGCATATATTTGAAAATTTTGATAGCTAAATTTTTTTGAAATAACAGACATATCTTATTATAGAATGGAACTACAAAGAATACTAAGAGGTCACCCTTTATTTTCAAGGGTATCAATCACATCATATGATCATTAGATAACACAGCAAGTAATAAAAAGTAAAACCACCAACGTAGCAAACCTTCATTAATGGAGACGTGTTTTTGTGTAAATTATTGCATTTTTTCAAAAGCCACAGTAATTATGTCTCCCTATTCTGATTTCAAGCTACTTTAAATCAATCAAAGTTTGACAAAATTAAAACGTCCAGATACTGAACCCCACTTATTGCAGTTTATTGGGAACAAGAAAAATCATGTTGTACTTGGACTTTTTAGAAAAAAACCCCAGCAAAATGGCATAATTTTTGTTCTAAGAACAATTAAACTAGTTTTTTTTAGTTTGTATAGCACAATATAAACAATTTATTAATGAAAAAATATTGAAAATAATATATGCCAGACAAGAAACTTGTAAAAAAATTGTAAAATGTAGTCTGAATCGGGTATTTACTTGATTTTTAATCCGGTCATTTCAATACAATAAAATTTAAATAATTGGAACTTAATTAATATTCATTTAGCAACCTTTTTAATTGCAGGTTTGTATAATAAGTAATAACCCAAAGTTTTAAGTCTAGGTATCAAATCAAATACTTACAGGACACTCCCCTGTATGCAAAATTATACAATTCTATTAATTGAATATATATAGATAGTATGAACGAAATCATCAACAATGACCGAAAGGCCTGTTTACCTTAATATACAGTCTTTAATTTAATTTATTATTATAATTATAAAGAACTACGATATGAGGGAAATATACTGCACTGTACTAGGAGTGAAAATAATTCCAAACTTCGCAGTATGCAAATCCCCAGTGTTGGAAAACGCTTTATAGAGGACTTACTGTAGACCAATAACTGAAAGTATTGCAATTGCAGAGTTTAGAAGATGTAGCCGGATTTACGCTACATGACATCATATTTGGGTAATTCCACGTCAAGTGTACATACTTTTTTGAAATTTACGGGATGAACATCAACAAATTTTGATGATTTTGGGCGAGCTGGTTTTCTATATGAAAGAAAAGAGGGCTCTATGACTCACCTTGGCCGTTCTAGGCCCACTAAAAGTTGGGCCTAAAGCGTTGGACCAGTGTTGTTTAGAAGGCCAGAATTCTCCTCATTGTGGCCTGATTTTAACAAAAATTACATCAAAAGATGCAAAAGAACACAAACTATGATTTATATTCAATCATATCTTATTTTAATCAAAAATAAAAGTTCGGGGTTCTAATGCGGCCTTCAAAATGGGGACCCTGCCAAGCAGCAGAACCGATTTTTTTTAAATTTTGGTGGAACGTGTGTCAATACATGTTTTAAAGAATATCCAAAATTCAGAGTGGGATCTGAATGTTATCACTTCCAATGAAAGCATTAACTAAAGTATGTAGAACCGCTTTTATAAGATATTAGTATTATTGTTCTATATTGAAATGCTTATATACATATTTTCTGTTGATTAATGAAATAAATTTGGATTCTTAATAGGTAAGTATAATAAATTTAAAAACTTAGATATTTCATTAAATAACAATAAAAATGATACTATAAAAATCTTGTGACCATAGGATCGAGATTAAGTAGAAATAACAACTTATCAAACGTACCGACATCTTATTGCATCTATTCTATGTAACACTGCATTGCCTTCGTGCTACTTTTATACATGTGATGGCTTCAAAATGAGTGATAATCATGAAAATACATTACTCGACAAATGAGAAAACAACAAAATTAACGATGTACTATTTCAACAGTGGGTATCTACTGATATATGTGAATTAACCTCTACAGTACTACCAATACAAGACTTTGTTGAGCGTTTCTTTGAAAAAAACAGTCAAGCTATCCAAACACAACTTTATTGCAAAGGCCCAAAGCAATTACTTAACAAAAAAGAAGGAAGAAATTATGAACGAATATGTTGTGGTAATTTATGACTTTTCGAAAAGTTACAGTTTTATTGTCCAGGATGCGGCCCAGGTATTTGATTGGAATAAAGCAATACACCTTTGTGTAAATAATGGTAGGCTATACCACTCTTGCACTATTATATCTGATAACAACCATTATAGTCGTACATTTATGCATGAACCGACATGTAAATCATTTAAAGGAAAAAATGAGTAATATTAAAAAATATATCAGTTTTCCGATGGGTGTGTGGGCCAATGTAGAAACTATAAGCTTTCTTGAACCTGTCAATTCATCAAGAAGACATTCAATTGTCTGTTGAGTTGCATTTTTTTTTCTACAAGTCACAACAAGGGACCTTCAGATGGTGCTTATATAAATTAAAAAGCGGAATTATTTATTAGAATATTCACGGGACAATATGAAAAATATGAAGATAACTTTTGGTACCGAAGAAGATTATCAAAAAGCTAAAAGAAATTTTTTATAGCTATAGTAAATATTCAAATTCAACCAATATAAAATTGTCCAAGAAGAGTCTCTTAAGCAAAAGCAATATTATATATTGAGGAATTTGACTAGTTATATGAGGGGCTGACAAGAAAAATTTCGTGTAAGACATCTCTATATCTAATTTCATTGATTTAATCGATAAATATGAATACAGAAATATAAACTTTGAATTTCTTGAACATTAATTACCTTTTGATTTTACTTTTATTAAAATATTTATAAATGTATATTAAAATTTTCAAATGATTTATCCAATAATTTAAAAATATCAAAAATAATAGATTAGTTGATGATTAAGGAAGTATTTTTTGAGTCATAGCATAATAGTTTTATCTAACTACGTAATTAAAAAGTATTATGCAATGAAATTTGATTAAACACATAGTACTTCTATGACAAACTCAATTATTATGCAGTGGTTTAGTAAAACTCCTTTTTTCTCAGAGGTTTTATCAGAAAAGGGCAGTATATGTTTCTTTGTAAATATATATTTTGCGAGTATAAAATATTTTATATTTTTTTTTTTTCAAGAACAAAGACTTGTGAGTTAAATCTTAATTAACTTAATTTCCATGAAGATATTAATTTATGAAAAGAAAAGTAATACTTTTATATTTTTTTGCATATAAAGAGATTGTGCATCATGATTGTAAAAGATATTTGAGTAAAAAAGTAAGGTACGTTTTTACTTATTTTAATCAAAGCACGATTTCCTAGTTTTGTTGATTGATACATGACCCTCAATTTATGTTCATTGTGCTTTTAAAGGGGAACTATTTTAGAGTTTTAAACTTTTTAACATACTTTTTAACAAGTACGTAGCTATTGGCTCACATTTCCATAAAAAAAAAATTGTGCATGTTCATTATTGATATGCTTAACTTTAGGCATAATCAAGAGTCATCTTGTTGAAATATCTTCAGTGTTTAGTTACTAAATTTGCAATCTTTTTTTATACTTACTTCAAGTGTATATCTTTGTCTATTTCAAAGTTATTAATTCCTAAAGTTTCATTCTCCAGTTGATCACTAAAGCTTTTCAACCAGACATGTGCTGTCCTAATGATTGATACTAAAAAAGGGTATCACACAAACCTATGATCAAATAGTTTAATATACATAATTTTACAGATGATTTTGTTAGAATGAAGACAACATAACTCTTTGTCGACGATTGTACCGATATTTAACACAAAGGCTGAAAAGTCCCGGTCTTCATACATAAATGACGCCATTTTTATTTCTTAAATACCTCATTTTCAGTTAGTACCCACCTTTACGAGACAGCTATCAAAATTTCATGACAATCTTGGTCGCTACTTTTGTTATTTCCAAGACAATGGATTCCAAAACAATTTTGTGGTTTAATTTTACACTGATTCATGATGGGAAAAATACTCTTCAGGCTAAACAATGGTTTGGAAAGTATTTTGGGGACTTTTCGCCTCCATAAAGTGAATAAAAAATAATCTTTAAAAAAATCAATTTTGAACACAAAAAGTTTTTTCTTTGTTAAGGCCAGGACTTTTCATCCCATGTGTTAGGTCATCTCCAAGAGGAGTTATCTTCAAGACATTATAAATAAATGAATATGAAATCCAAAGGAAGGCTCTGGAACATTTTTCTTCCGCCCCTCACTTCCTTTTTTTATAAGATGGCGGAAGGAACTGTCTCCTTAAGGGATTTAACCCCTATTTTAAAAGTTGATGATTATTATCCAGACTCCTTGATAACCATCAGTTCCTTGATGAATCTCTTCCTTCCTTCCTCTCGGTTCCTAACCCCTCATTACGCACCCTCCGCCTATTTTTAACACCTTGTTGCTCCAATTTTGTGGAAAACAACCCTTAATTAAGACATCGGAAGGAAGGGTTCTAATTAAGTATGTATCTTCACATATCTGGGGCTAGTCTTTTGTAATCCCTTGAATATATATATGTAAAGGACTCATGTCCCATGGGGCCTCCACATATGTACAATACATATATATATTTTATTTTTTCCAAATAATTTTGTGTACATATATATTTTATTGTTTTAAAACTACATTTTTCCCCTCTTTATTTTTTTGATAAAAATAAATGTGCCTTTATTATAGCCATAAAAAATTAAGTAAATTAAAAATTCGTTTGGAAAATGATTAAAAATTATTTTATTGTTGTTGGCATTATTATTATTGCTTATTGATCACAATAATAATAATAATCATTATTGTTCATTTATCCGTCTAGGTCCATAAAAAGCCCTGTTTGCAAACAATATCCTAATTTGATCATTTAACATGGCGTCGGCCATATTAAAAAACACATAAACAAAATATTTTTTTGTGTTTCTATTCTTCCCCAAAACAATTTCGTGTTTTCATTCTTAAACCAATGACTGAATGAAATTTCCTGAACGTTTTAAGTAACGTCATTATTCTAGAAGTTGTGAATTTTGTACAAAATATAAACTACTTAAATATATATGAATAAAAACCTTTGTTCCATCTTGATTACATGAAAATGGTAAATCTTTATTCTTTCAGCCAAATCTCTTTTGATTGTATAAACTTAAAATGTATGAAATTATAAGTTGATAAAAAACAATTTAAACCCTTTTTTAAAGGGATTTGAACAACCTACACAATTGTTTGTTTGTTTTTATTCAAATACAACTGGTTTTTTTTTGTATTTTTTTGGCAACAAGTGGGCTTCTATACAAAAGTTCAGTTTTTTTTTTAAAGTCAATAATTGAAACTTCCTTAAGTCTTTTTTTATTATTAAATTGTTGAATAATTATATATACAAATACATCTCTCCTGCGATAGGGTGCCATTTTCGGCTTCTATTTCAAAGGACACAACCTCAAAATTCTTCAGTGACAATCTTGTTGTGCTCTTCACTTTTTTGTCTTCCTGGAGAGCCCCCTCCCCCCTGTTAATGATGCTCCTGACCTTAGCTTAGCAGAGAAAATTACAATATTTGGAACGTTCTATACAGAGTTAATGGCTCGGAGAATATCTGCAATCGATTGCTTTTTTGCCTCTATTTTAGTTTCTGTTAACGTATTAAAAAGATAAATTTTGAAACCATATCTTTGCTAATAACTCAACATCGATTGAAGTAATTCTTTTTTTTATGATTTTTGAATAGATAATTTAGTCATTTATAAAAAGAAATAAGTTAAATAGCTCCTTCTATGGGTTGATTATTTCTTCCTCCTTATCTCTCCAAGGATTTAAAACTTTTACTTATTTTAAGAAAAAAGTCTATATAGGTATAGATAGATAGATTATCTACATACTTACTTAGTTAGATACCTGATACTGTTTTTGATAACTTTGCGTGATTCTGAAGGTAATTTACGCTCTTCTATAATGAAAAAGTTTTATTTTTAAATATGTTAATTTTATGTAAAGATTTTTTTCTCTTTAAAAAGGAAAAAAAAAAAAAAAAAACTTTCATTAATCATCTCTTTGTTTTTGTTTTTTTTCGTTTCAGTGTCTGCATGCACTTACGTTATATATCTTATCTTTTATAAGTAGTTAAAACGATTTATTAAATGCATCATGCTATCTAGTAGAAAAGAAATAATAACAAAAGTTGTTGAAAGAAATCTCCAACAGAGGTCGCCTTCTTCCTTTTTCTCTCTTCCACTTTAAAGTGTATCCTTCCTAACAACATAGTATTATCCGCATTACATCGACCATTTCTATGCACAGACGGTAGCATTATGGAGCTCAAATGGAATCTTTGAAATTTTATAACGTAAATATTAAATTTGTAAAATGAAGAAACTATATGTGATCTAGCACTGTTCGACTTTCCAGTTCTATAGTGGTACGTTTTCCAATCAGTACTACACTAAACAAGAAATTGAAACCGGTACTTGATACTCCATTACGCCATAAAAATAGTGACCTAGCTGACCCTCACCTTCTAAAAGCTAAAATGTATCGTCCTTTGTAGGTATACAGAGGTAGGCCCAAAAATTGCAGTAGCATTTAATTACGACTTTATTCCCGTTATTTTTAATTACGAGGCACAACCACAAGACAGCTGAAACAAAAATAGACAAGTTTTGTTGATATCCCATGTCTTCATGTATAAAAATGTCCGAGCAACAGCAAACAAGGGACAGCGTATGCGATCTCCTCTGCGTCTGTCAGTGCCAAAAAGGTCTGGACTTCTGGATTGCATAAAACATCTAGAAGTCCATAAAAGGGGACCCCTCCCATACATCCAAGAAAACCAAAACTTCTGGAGGAGCAATATGCCTGTTTTTTGGCATGCCTCCATGTAGCCCTTCTCAAGACGTGACTTCAAATTTCTAGACTTTGCTGTTTCAGACGTCTAAGAAAAAAATACCTGCTCCACTTCTCATTCAAATTTGAATTCGCTCTGAGCAGCTTTCATGACAACATGGTACTCCATGAACGCGGTCTCCAAGAGTCAAGAGCTGCCAATCTGTTCGTGGCCGTGTCGAGTCTGATATTGAATGTGAAGGAGGAAATATTGAATAAAAATATAGTATTTAAACATATTGATAATTTGTTTCGAGTTGAATTTTCTTAATTCCATAATATACTCTTTTTCGTAATTAAGTCATACTACTGCAAGTTTTGGATCCTCAATCTATTTTTAAAGAAAAAAAAAAATGAAAGTCTTAATCAAATAAAAATAGTCTAAACTAGTGTTTGTAAGTGCATGAGAATATGAGTTAGAGTCATTCTTGTTTTATATTTTTAATCAAAACTGTATCGAATAGGATTGAACCAATTTTGGTGCCGGAATGGTTCAGAAAATATTAGTATCGGGAGAACACTAATGTGAACATTCATTTTTCTTTTAGTTATTTATATGTCTTTTAATTGCATGTACCTAATTAGTCCAAGGATTTATTCCACGAGCATGTAAATTCACACCTTTGTTTTGGTCAGCTGTTGAATTGTCTACATTTATCTATTGAACTCAAATTATATATTGATCAAATTTGAGTATATCTTCTACTAAATAGTACAGATATAGCCCAATAGTCAAAATCAGCTAATTTTGTTCTTGTTCTTTTTTTCTGTTTGAAGGAAAGGTTGAGAAATGCAATGAAGATCAGTAAGTGCTAATAAGTGGAGTGTCAAATTTGTAACATGGAGTGAATGAAGTACTTTGCAAAGACAATTGGTTTGACTAGACTCTACTTATCACATTAAAAGATGGCGTCTTGATGAATATTTAATCATCATTAATAAGTCTTTGTTTCTTGTCTCCTCTAAGTCGCCCAAAACAATCTATGTACAAATATGTATAACAAAAAAGAGTTTTTTCTCTGATAATTCTTAAATAAAACATTTAGGAAGGATGATCACAAATATTATCCATCTAAGGAAAGTATCTTTAATGTGAGTCTGTTTAGAGGTAGGCTTATATTTCTTACATCTCACAACTTTAGATTTCAAGTCATATGCAAATATTCAAAGGATTTTTAGAAAGCCTAATACTAGAGAAGATATGTAAAGTGTTTTATGACAATTTTTTCTTTCTAAAAGTATTTTAAGCCAATGGCTCTTAAACTGTGGTACTTAGAGGTGTGATTAGTGAGAAGAGGTAAAAGGAGTGAGGGCCCTCATCCAAATAAAAAAGGTATGAATAAAGGGAGTACACTTCTACATGAAGATGCCAATATTTACTCAGGTAGAGGTACACTCTGTAAATGATTGGAAAACCAATTTCTATGACTACTAAAAACGAAGTACAGTACATTTACGAGTATGCCTAATGAAAGGAACTTCAACATATTTCTACCTTAATAAGCTCATAATATGTTCAATTTAAGAATCCGTAATTCCCTCATCTATATGTTACTTAATGAAACTGGCCAAATGTCTTTAAATAATAGCTTCTAAACATAAATCATGTGTTGTAAATATATTCAAATATTCTTGAAAGAAACATTGCGCCAAAGGCCCTCTTAGTTTCTACCATGTAATCGGGGTAATGGGTGGCTATTTTGAACGAAAGTTTTTTATATTACCATTTGATCATTATAACAAAAGCTCATGCTAATTAATAAATTTATAAAACCAAACTTATTCTCTACCTTGTATGTATAAAAAGGCAGCGCCAATGGAATTATCCAATGATTCCAACTACATAGTATTGTGACTTACTTTATAGTCCAAAAGAAGCTTCCATTCTCTAGATAAACAGTTGTCAACTCTAATTTATATAGACTTATAAGTGTTGTAGCTCGGTCTACCAATTTTAGAACAGTTATAATTTTGATTTGATTTTAGAAAAGGTCATGTGAACAAGTTCGGTTTGAATTGATCTCATAAGGAAGTTTGAACGTTATCCGTTTGATCTAATAAATGAGTCTGAACCAATTCTTATGAATTGTTGGATGACGGCAAGTAAATGAGGACACATTACCTCTAATGATGTAATACGAAGTTATTCATTTTTGAACCTTCATAAAAGGATGTTCAATTCAGAGTTTTTATTTTCTCTATTAAGTGTAGTCACTTTGATAATTTTCTGTCTACAGGCTGTGAACCATTGTCTTCGACAAAATAATCACCTAGACCAAATCATTTCAGGTTTTAGACCGGATTTCAAAACTAATGCATCCATTATAGCTTTTACTTGTAGAATGAGATGTTCTTGTGCTTCATATTCGTATATATTTTGAAAAAGTCATAAATAAATATTTTCATTTATTTAGGTACATCTTTATTTTTTTGCAAGAATTATTTGTAGAAAACTGTTTTTTATTTTTTTGTGTACGCCCTAATAATGTGCGCCGAGAAAAAAAAATCTCTACCAAGTATTTTGATGAATAATTCTATTGGTTGATGTATTAAAAAAATAAACTGATTTGTTTCCTAATCAGGAGCCATGCATGCAAATATCCCATTGATAGACAATGCAGCTCCAATTTGAAAGTTGTTCTATTTATAGCACAAGCACAATTAAGTATAAAATAGATGCTTTAAATAAAGAAAACCCTCAAGGGATTTGCGCCAAATATATTTTTGTACGGTTCTGGCTTCCTATTTATTAAAAGTCAGATTATTGTTTTCATTCTATAAATGCAACAATTCATTCACGTATGTCAGCTGTTTTATGGACAAAATATTTGGTATTTAGGACTCTGTTATAAGTTAATAAATAGAAAAGGTTCGTTAGATAATATAATTCTGAAAAATAAGCGTTCCTGTCGTGGAATGTTCAAAACAGCTTGATTTAACTAAAAAATAAAAAAACATGACCTTTTTCGTATGAGCTAAGCCTTTAATAAGTAAAAAACAAAGCAAACTGATGTTGAGAAAAAATGATATTATAGGTCCCTATCATTGAAATACTTTTTCTTGACAGTATTCACTTTTTCAGTTTTAAAGAGCCCTCAATAAGTCAATATCAAAGGAAGGTTGCATTGATGGAATTTAATATCATTATTCAATTTTGTATTATGAAGAACATTGGCTATGATATTTTAACAATAAATAAGAAGACAGGTTTCATTGAGTAAATTGGATATTGTAAGTCCTCATGATGGAATGAGAATGGCAGCTTTTTTAAACAGCATGTGATATGAACTTTTTACAGCTAATGAGTCGTATATAAATAATAGAGAAAAGTTGTGTCATGGAAACATGGCATTATACCCTAATCATCTCTATCAATGAATATCCAGACTCTAATAAACAATAATTTATGAATGAATATTGAATTAATTATTAAGTCAAATACTGCCTTTATTTAAACAAATATTAACTTGATTCTATAAAAGAGAGGGACATAATAAAAAAGACCTCAATATATACATATGAAAAATATATCAAGAACCCTTATTCATTAACAATTCAATCCATAAATCCATTAATTTATTAGGTATTATTAATGTGTTAGGGCAAAATAGTGTTTTTTTTAAATATACACGTCGACCTCACACGACACTAGGGGTTTTATTACTACATATATTTACAGTAGACACAAGACACTGCACAAAAATGCAATTAAAATCCATTTGTGCTGGCTTTATGGTCCTTTATTTTTGAAAACCTTTATGTTATATTTTGAATCACTATTCATTTTCAATGAATTCAGTGGATTCGAACCCCCCTCCCCTTCCTTCTCTCCATTGACCTCTTTAAATATCAATGAATCAATAGAATAATATTATACATATAAATATAACAAAGTAATGCAAAAAAACAAAACTAAGGAGAAAAAACCAGCAGACGATATAAAATAATTGAAATGCTATAATAATAGTAATAATGGACCAAAAATGCAAAAATAACTCGCAAAATTATTTCTTATTAAATGATCTGTACATAATATTTTCTTTTGTAAAAAATTATTCTTTACTCCTACATTATTAAATTCAGTTTTTTTTGAGAGGAAGAAAAATATATAGGAAATTATTTATTTAAGCAAACCATAATAGGTCTACATAGTTTAATAAATATTACGTAAATATAACATGCAAAATTATGTTTGTGCATTAAAACTTATAAGAGAGTTGTGGGTGGTATACAAGTCTACGTACACAAACTTAATTGATGTTTGTCCATCCAAGAATAGAAATAAAAATATTGCCATATCAAATAGACTCTATTGTCTTGTTTTTTCGTCAAATGAAATTATTTTTATATTTAATTATGTGTGTTTTGGATATTTGATGTGGTAACATAAAAATAATCTGTAACAATAATCAAGAAAATTCCAATTAATTGTTTTCTTCATATAACATGAATATGCAGATACAGACCAATATTTCATAAATATAATTGAGACAATTGTAGGTTTTGTATTCAAATTTGTGGGATGATTTAAGATACCTCAGAATTTTAGCTATAATGCTCAACCTATAGCTGATTTAAGAAATTTACATTGGCCCACAATTGACCCCGATATCAATTCCCCTTCTTTTATAGTGACAATAAATATTGTCTACTCTAAATGTAATTTAAAAAAAAGCTCAATTAGCTTATAAGAATAACTTTTTGTAAGTAATGGGAAAAAAATTAAATTTCAAATATAAAATTTTTTTTTCAAATAAAAATTTTTTGGAGAAAAATTCAAAAATCTATTCAGAGACAATTAAATTTTTTTGAAAAAAATTGGAAAAATTTAGTTAAATTTTAAATATTAAATTTAAAAAAAAAAATTCAAATATTAAATTTTCTGAAAAATCAAAATTTTAAATATTTTTTAAATTCCTCCAGCCTTCTCCCTGCAGACTAATGCCCTACTTTCATGGGTGTATAGTTCAGTCTTACATTGATGCATAAATATAAACTTAGTATAACAAAAAAATATACTAATTTGGGCAAAGAAAAAAATGCCGTCTTTCCTCCAGATATCCAGAGTTCAATATATCATCAATCCTCATATTTGTTTCGTCGACACAAAATAAAGTGAGAATGATTATTCTCAAAATTGAGTGTAGACTTAAATTATCAGAGGCGTCCGAAGGGCTACAATTAAGGAATTTTTGCTTTTTACTAGAAAATTTAACATTTGAATTTTTTTTCCAAGAATTTAATATTCTAAATTTAAATTAATTTTTGAAAATTTTTTTCAAAAAATTAATCTGCTATTTTTAAAAAAAAACAAAAAAAAAACATTCGAATAATTTAATTTTTTGAGAATAACTAGATTTTTCAAACTGAAAAAATTTTTTTTTTTTTTTTTTGAATAGTTGTGCATTTTTAAATTAAATTTTTCAAATTTTTTTTCCAAAAAATTTAAATTGATGGTTATTTTTATAATTCGAAAAACGAAGCCCCTCCCAAAATATTATCATTAATTTCTATCAACAAATTATTATTTTTTAACGGATAGGGATATCCGGATATGAGTGAATTGGTTAAACGACTGATATTCCTTAATTCTGCTTCTAACCCATAAAAACTAAAAAAAAAAAAAAAACAGCACATCAATATCTTATGTATACTAATGGTTTATTTTATAAGGGATAGTTTAGGACCAAGACACCAACCCTTGTAGTACAGTAAACTACTTCAATATGACAATAGGGTAAAATATATCATCCTGCACCTATATTTTAGCATTGCAGCAAGTAATGCAGCTGAATATTTGATATGATCTTTCTTTGTAAAATCTTAGGCACCTCAAATAGTCTTCATATGGTTTGTTTACTTCCTTGATCAGTAAATACGTCACTTTTTCTATTAAAATTTAGACATTTGATTACAACTTGACAAAATATTATTTATACAATGTTTCTTCTATTTTGTATATACATAGTCTGCACCTACACACAATTTCTTTCATCTATTTTAGTCTTCTTCTTTTTCTTATTATTTTCTGTTTGTTAAATTCCATTTTGTTTTCGTTGTTGTTCTAATTATTTCTTCAGGTTTTTCGAAGAGTTTTTTTTTTCTTTCCCCACACAACTCATTCATCTCTTTCGAATAAATATTTAAATAATTTTTCCAACTCGATAGGAATCAATATTCAAATATTTTCTTTTTTACTCAAAACAAACTATATACATATCAACTATAAATGCATTCTATATTGAAATTCCAGGATTTGAGTCATTATAAGAGGTCGGGGAAAAAATAATTTCGTATTTTTTCCTTTATTTCAATGCTTTATAAGAAATGTGTTACAATTATCAGATTTAAGCCAAGTAGGCCCCATTCTGTTGCAACGAGAATCTAACTTCATAATGCCCCTCTCGTAGAAGACATTGTTCCAATTGGCAAATATTCAGAAACCGAATTTTCACATGCAAATTTGGAGCCCCAAGTGTATCATAGTACATTATTCCCTGTCAATCCCACCAAACACATAGAAAATCTTCCTGGCAATCAATCCTTGCTTGACCATAATGTGGGCTGCTTTTTTGGCTTCCGACCAATATTTATGCCACTTGACATTTACAGAAGTGATCCATTTTTTATTGCCAGTCATAATCTGCTTCAGAAATGACGTGTTATTTATTATTCACTTACGCCTTTATAACACCTTATCGTGTGATCCGATATGGTTATTAATGAGTCAGATATACTTAGATCAATACAATGGCGTAAAAAAAAAAAAAAGAAATTACTTTGTCTCCAGCCTAATATGTGGCCCGTAATTACAAAAGCAAGTAGTATCATTTTCCGTAAAATAGAGCGTGGAATACATTTGTACTCTTCAACAAATTATTTGCTATTTGTATCAATAAAATTATTCTTATTAACACTTTGGGTCTCCCATAAATAGCACTTAAATTACCCCGAATGGATCGTCAAATTAAAGAAAATCATCAGTCTCTTGAATCAAATAAAGGTTCTAAACAATATTTCTCTATTTGAATAAAAAATCGGAAAAATGTTGAATTTTTCTTTAATTTCCTACCAAACGTAAATTCAAATCATTCACTACTTTTTTATGTATTACCAAAGATAGTACTGAACAATTCTTTACTTCAAAAAATGTGTAACACTTTTGTTACGACTTAACACTCCTTGACTGATGTTTTTTAAAAGCCCATTTGAGATTTTTCACTAATGTCATAAATTGCATCATAACTGAAGGCAATGCCTTTTTGAGGCCTCATAGCTGATATTTTACATCAAAAAGTGGACTAATTTCCATTAAATCATGATTAAACTTCATCAAATGGCTTTATCATTAAAAAAAATTAACATCTGCTTTGAATAATACTCGATGCCTATGAGAAAAAGTAATATTTGAATTATGTCAAAGTAATATGTAATAAAAGTCCTAGAAAGTGACTAGATTTTTTTTAAATTTATTATCTTTGGGTTCGATTAAGAGCAGTAAAAGTAGGATAATTAGAGAAAAGTAACTTTCTTTTTTATTGTAATACGAAATTGATTTTCTACAATACGGAAATAAGATTTTATAACGGTGTATTAACATATTTTTAACCCATTTAGGGTCTGATATATAGTAAAACTAGGCATTAAAAGGGTAGATTTTTGATAGACAGACATCTAATAGCTCACTACTTTCCTTCATATTAAAAGAGCTTTTTTGTTGTTATAAAACTTGTTTGCTATGGACCCCAAAATGGCCGACATCCACAATGCTGACGTCACATGAAAACGCTCTATTTTAACTGTAAAAGAAGCATATTTAAAACAATATTAAAGATTATCTATAAATAGTATATTATAGCCTATTTTTCCAATTTTTGAATTGATAAAAATATTTCTTTTTACTTCCCTAATAATATTTTTTTTTTTTTGTTTTAAAGGACGATCTCATTAATATATTATTAAAGATTTTATTTTTTCTTTCCATTGAGAGTTCGTTCCCTTCTTGGTCATAACTCTTTATAAACGAACATTCTTGTGGTTTTGAGGGGGGTGGAGAGGGGGTTTCGAAAAGGGGCTTATTCCTCAATTTTCCCACACATAAATATTCTCATTTCCAAGGATGGTTTTTTGTTCCACTCTCTCTCTCTCTAGTCTTTCATCAACCTTGTTAGTGAGTGTCTTGTATGTACATCACAATATGTCTTCACTCTTCTTTGTTTTCTATCTTGTAAAAAAATAAGAGATATTCTTTTTTTAAAGGAAAAAAAAAACAGAAAATGAAGAAGACCCATTGTGCGGTGAAAAAAAAAAAAAACTTTCAAGATATGCGTACATTGTACCAGACAAAAAAAATAAATAAATAATGTGTATATCAGGGTCTATTATGTAGAAAAAACAAACTTTGATATTCTATGTGTACATACATACATGTACTACCTAAGATTCATTTATATTTCAATGTTAATTTTCATTATTTCAATTATTTATATTTTTTTCCCAATTTTTCAATTGAGATATTTTTTGTTTGTTTCTATGACTCTTCTTTAAAAAAAAAGATAGGTAATTTACCAAAAATAATGATGTAACCACTTGGTGAAAGTAAATCAATGTAAATTTGGTAAAACATAGGACAATATTTTATTACATTATTACATATATAGTTAGTCAATACAATGGAATGATGTTTCTACAAATTGAGTCTACATTACATTTTGTGGGGGTTGAGTTCCAAATTGTAGATACTCAAATATTTATTTTATAGAATTAAACCTAGAAACTTTATTCTTTCAATAAAATTCAATTAACTTTTTCATTATTCGAAGAAGAGTCTTTTTTGCCCAGTTGTTGATTGAATAAGTTACTAACTATTTTAATAACATCCTCATCAGTTTTAGATAAACATTGTCATTGGTTGTTTCCTTTAAACATTGACAGAATACTCGGTAGCAATCTTGAGAGTCCCAGATAGTATTCTGTATTCAAACTATCTTTCTCTCGACGTAAAAACTTATTTGTTATTGCCTTAAGCCTTTCTTGGGTATGTTTTTCAATGCTGCATCGTTCCAAATATACATTGAAAGGTGTTAAAGTGGGTGTATACATATATATTCTCAAGTGGGAAGTACTTCTTTAATATACTTTCAGTCTAAAAGGGACGAAAGGATGTGAAACTGAACTATTTGTTCCAAAAATAGGCAAACAAAAGTCATACTATTCATGAAATAATCTATCAAGTTAATATTTGAAGCAATATCTGAGAAATGGGTACACAAAGTATTTTTGTTAATGTGACCTCTAGTTGGCATCTCCCATCGTAAAGATTGCTCAAACCAAAATATTTACTTTACGGAATTAAGCCTAGAAACTTCCTTCTTTTAATAATGTTGCTTTTTAATTTTTACAATAAACTCCATTTCAAAAGTATGACTATCTCTGTTTTTAAATATAAATGTTAAATGTCAGACTTCTGGGATGACATAACGGGGATGCCACTAATGCTTTTTTCAATTGTAAAGTTACGACAATATGACACTCAGCCGACGATTTGTATTCTTCAACAAATTAATAATCGTCAATTTACGTGAAAATATATGTATTTTTTGGTTAATCCATTGAAGGCACCACAAATCATATATAAAATGGTAAAAAATCATTTTAAACCACGAAAGAATCAGAAATTGATAGATTGGTTTTAAAAGACCATATCAGGGATAAATTCAGTTTTATAAAACAAATGAAAGTTTTAAGCTTTAGCTTCTTGCGTATCTCAAATCATCCCATCAATTTTAATACAGTGCTCATAAGTTGATTGAAATAAATCTATGAAATTTTAGGCTGTATATAACCTGGCCAACCGTGATTATTTACTAATTGTTACCGACAAAGTATTGAAGTCCATGGCAGGATCCTGGGAGAATTAGAAAACACGTTTATTAAATATTAATTATTGATCCATGGGATAACTTTTGTGCCAAGATTTTTGAGTTACTCATCAGCCTTGAGCCTGTATAGGAGAGGGTACAACACGGGATTAATGGTCTTCCCGTTGGATGCAACCAGGCCTAACATTGGTGGCAAAGGCATATCGGGGATCCTATGTAAGATCCCCAATGTCACTACTCGATTATTCTGCCTGTTGAAGACAGGTAAACAGTAAAAGTCTTCTCATCGGAAAAAATCCCAATGTGTCCATAAGTTCCCTTGTGGTCGTTCAGCATTTTTTTGCACGCTCTACTCATACTTTTTTCTGATGTTCTGTGAACTTAAGGAGGTAACTAAGACAATGTTTTCTTAGTAATCGATAGCTAATGATGTGTTCCATTACATTGATCATCGAAATATTTAAACAAATGAATCGTAACCTCTCAAAATTTACAAAATAGAAATTAGTAAATAATAACGGTTAGCCCTGTATTATAAAGTTTGAAAGACTCTGAAAATACATATTTTTTTATTACATTTGTTTCTTATAAATTAATGTGTCAGCTGTTTTTATTTCTGTGGAGATTTTGTCAATTTTCTTAACTATAATTTGTCAAATGATGCCTGGAGAAAATATAAAAAACGTTCAGACA
The DNA here is from genome assembly GCF_016086655.4 of Lepeophtheirus salmonis. Lineage (NCBI taxonomy): Eukaryota > Metazoa > Arthropoda > Copepoda > Siphonostomatoida > Caligidae > Lepeophtheirus > Lepeophtheirus salmonis. The sequence continues at coordinate 45,434,124 of NC_052131.2, forward strand.
AATTTGCCCCACGAAAAATCATTTTATCATATTTAGTTTTTTAGAAGTAAAATCGATAAAACACATTTGAAGAGTTTCTCAAAATGTAATTAGCACTTTCTATGGATTATTGGGCAATTTGTATGACCTAATATTCAGCGATAGGCATATTAGGGTATTTTATTAGGTACAAAAACACTAATTTGATGACTTTTTGAGGAGGTAATTTTGTAGAAAGGGAATCAAAGTTTCCACACTGCCTGCAAAAAAATATTGCTCCTCCAAAGAATTACTTTTACCCCTCAATATGTGGCCCGTGAACACAAAAGCGTCTAGTATGATTTCGCCCAAAATTGAGCGTGGATTATATTTGTATTCTTTGACGAATTATCACAAGACTATTCTTATTAACCCTCTGCAAAGTGGAGTTAAAGTAGACACAATGTATTGTCACTGTAAAATAATGAGAAATTGACAGATTGTATTTGAATGGTCAAATTGGGCTACTATAAGTCCCTTAAATCAAATAAAGGTTAAAAACTATAGTTAAAATTTGTGGGTATCCTAATGTTTCCCATAAATTTGAAAGCAAAGCCTTTAATTGACTCAAATATTTCCATGAATGTAGGAACTATACAAATAAATTGGGATTTTTCTCATGTTCTTGATTTTTGTTCAAGAATGTTTTTATGTTGAACCACCGTGTATCCTAAAGAAAAGTTCATAAAAATGATTTACCTTTTTTGATGTTTAAGAAAAGGGGGCCTGCTCCATTTATCCTCAGTCTCCCACCCCTATGACTAATTAAGTTTCACATGTGACCACAAATTTTCTACCGAAGGGAAAATTCCCTCTTGAGATAGTCAGACAAAGATTTCAGTAGTGGAGGATGAAAGGAATTGATTGATGAGAGGGAAGAGAGAGAGACAAATATATATGTACAGTATATGCAAAATACATGGTGACTCGTTTTTTTTTTTTTCTGTTTATGTATGGTGTATTTGTATCTATGTATATTCCTTTTGGTCATCCAAGACAGACAGAGAGACAGACATGAGTCAAGCTACGACTCTTCCTTTCTTTTTAGTAACACTTATCATTATTTGCCCTGGGAAACAAAATAATAAAGAAAATATCTTCTTCCCGACTTCATCTTTCCGTCTTTGTTTCTTAAATTGACAACATTGCAGCCCGAATAGTTTTTCTTTTTTGAGTCTTCCAAAGTTGAAGAACATAAACAAACCCACGCATAGACAGACAGCTTATTATTATTAACTTAGCTCTCCTTTGTTCCTCTAATTATTATTCTTAGAAACAAGGAAGTAGCTAAACCTAAACATTGCATTTTTACTCTACATAAATGAACTTGATAAGTCCAAACAGGACCTAAAGAATTGGAACTTTGTTGACCTCATCATACCAGAGAGTAGAAATATCCCCTCCTTATACAATATCTCTAGAACTGTGCACTCCAGAAAATATCTTGGTTCACTAAAAATACTCATTAATATGATTTTATAAGTAAATAGATTCTCTCATTATTGCTTCATGCTATAAAAAGCTTGAAAAGCATTGTCCTAGGGAGACTCACATGAAATCACTCTTAAAACCAAGAATATTATACTTGTGGCACGTACTGTGCACTCAAACTACTGCCCATAGAGAATTCAAATTACAATTTATTTAGTTGCATCAAAGAATACTCTATACACTGAACAGTAGAACATACATTTTTTTTTCTTCTCTTTTTTTGATCAACTCAGGGCTATTTTTAAAGTAGAACAAATGAACAAAGAAATTGAATTAAAACAATCGTGAATGTCTTAAGGAATTAAAATATATTTTTTTGGTTGACCTATTTATTTTATGTGGTGAGAATAATAATTGATTAATTAACTTCTTTTAATACTACAATAATTTATTTTTGATGATCATTCTTCGTTTGATCTCAAAGATAATAAGTTTCAAATATAAAAACTTTATTTTTTAGTTATAAGATTTATTCATATAAAAATTAAATGCCAGATTTTCTTACTTCAGTCGAATAGTTGTAAATGCCAATAGAAACTAATGAAGTAGATCTTTAAAAAACTTCTTATATAAAATAGGCTATTCTTGAATTCTATAAAGAAAAGTACTCATTCAGTCGTTTAAAGACATTTTTAATCTATAACAAAACTATTATGGTTACAGGGAACAATCTTTTGCAGATAAACGGAAAAAGGAAATATATTGAGTAATTGTGATTTAATTAACATTCTAAAAATACAACTATTTAAAATTTCCCAAATTTGTAATTATATTGAAGGATATGTCAAAAATAATATTTATTAAAATTTGTTTAAGTTTTTTTAAATATAAAAAATGAATAATTATTATTTTGTTTTGCAGGTTTCTTAGTTAAAATTTAATTTACATTACTTTGAACTTTTAAAAACTGGATGTGAAATACTTTTATATTTCAATAAGTGTGGACAAAAAAAAAGACATATGTCTTACCATTTTCTCAGATAATGATGTTGTTGTTTTTATTCATAGGGTTTACCTAATGGACCCTCAGAAAAATGATAACAGCTCATGAAAAGAAGGAATCATTATTTTATAATTTAGCCTATCATATTGCTGTTATTTCTAAGATAGCCGTAGTTGATAGAAAAACTTTTTAACTTAAAATGTCTTCTAAATTACAATTTTATCTCCATATAGTTTGAAGAAAGATATATTATGTTCTAAGTATCTACGTATCACGGAGAAATGATATCATGAGAGGTGTGAAATGTTCTTGGCAGTATATTTGTAAAAGATTATTATATATAACATAATCAAACGACGGCATTATTCATGAAATCGCCCATCTTTGAGGAATTAACAATTTTTTTTTGTCAGAATTGAGCAACTTACACACTCAAATAACATAGTTTAGTTGTTTTCATTTGTAAAACCATCTTTAAGTAAATCCATATTTCTTTTCAATTGAAATGTATCCACTTTTTATAGGTTTAAATTACACGTAATTAAGCAACTATGTCGCCAACTTGATTATTTGAGGTAGAAGATCCAGGGATATATAAAATGTGTTGGACTTTGACTGTTTGCCTTCTAAGGTAAGTCAAGGTGCGTCGTAGTAACATGTATTTAAATAAGTTAAAGTTGTGACAAGGGACAGGCTTATTCAAAGAGTCAAAGGCCAATATAACTAATTTCCTTATGAACTTTGATTGTTACATTATAATAAAATATATATTTCTTCATATTTCTAAACAATGATTAAACAATCATCATGTTTATCTCTCGCAACCTTTGACTCATTCCTATCTATTTGATTCGTTATTCAGACTTTTTTATGCTGCGCCTTTACTAATCATTTTGAACTATTAGGTTATCCTACGGATTTTAGCAATGATTCACTTTTACATATATCTGTGGGAAGCCCCCCCGGCCCCCACTAGCACAACAATTAGGCTATGCACTCCTTTCCTTCTTCAATTATGCATGACCTTAATATTAAACAACCTCAGTCAATGAAGGCTTTTATGATTGAAAGAAGGAATTCTTCTGATTGCAGCGTTTGGCGGATTTTATATTCTTTTTTATAGGTTTTCTGGACACCCTCATAAATTTTTAATCTATTTTATTGGGTATATGTTTTTATTATGATTATGTGAGGTTTTTTTTCTCCATATGCCTTTGTTTGGATAGAGTCGTATTTTGTTAGGGGAGGGGGAGAATTTTGAGGTCATGGGTTACACCCCCATAGTTTTTCATAAAGGATATTATGATTTAGTCTTTAGATTCTCTATTTTTTTTATCATCATTTGTTCTATCTATTATTACATCACGAAACCTTTCAGTAGTGTTCCCTTATAACATGTTGATGTCTTCATGGTAAATAAAAATATAAGTAATAATAATAAAAAATAACGAAAACAACAACTTACAAATAAGAAAAATTGTAATTTTTTTTTTCACAGAAGAAATTTGCATTTTATTCTCTCAGTGTTGTATTTTTGTCTTTTCAAAATAACGGCCATAAATCTCTTTTTGTATGTAAATGTACGTCTATGTTTTATTTTATTTTTTGTTGCTCATTGCCAAAAAAGTTACAACAAATAAATGTGGCTCAGACAATGAACTACTTTTTAACTCCATTTTGTGGTCAGTAGTGACATCAAAAGACAATCAATTTTTTCTTCCTCTTACATTTGAAATCAGATTCTAAATATAGTACTTCATATATTGACTACAATTATTTAATCAATTCTATTTTTTGTATCAGATTAGATTTTTTTTTTCAATTCTATTTTTTGAAATCTTGATAGTCCTTGTGCAACTTTTTTAATAAGAATATATACAGGAATAGGCAAATCATTTACAGAATTGAATTCCACATAGAGCAATACTTGAAATAGGCTTGAATAGTCTTTTAATAGACTTATTCCCCTTCTTTAAGGATCTTAGTGAGCGGGCCTCTGGAATATATAAATTTGAGAGTCTTTTTCTTTAGTTTCTGAAATTTGAGTTTAAGTTTAATCTCACTTTTTAATACAATCACTTCAAATCTGTTTTGTTTTTGAAGAATTTGGTGCGGGTTTTCATTCCAAGATTTGTAAAGAGATCCGTGTACCGACGAAAATAACAGAATGTCAATGTGTAATAATGCCATTTTCAAACACTCAGGATTCAAGCAATTTATTATACCTACAAAACCTATTTTTTCCTTAAAATACCTTGTTCAAATATACATCAATTGGCAGTGTTGCTAGCCTTTTGGGGGAGGGGGAATTAAACATTCCCTAAGGTTTCTGAATCCCCCCTCCACAATTTTATTATAGAGGGTGGTCCAGATAAACGGAGAAAATCTTGAAAGATTTATAACGAACGAGCTTGATACTGTCGAAAAATAATTTTTTTTATTATTGGAAAGCCGCATTTAATGAAACACAATTATTTATATTGAGATCTACCTCTCTTGGTAACCTCGACCACAGGGTGCTGGAATATTTGGCTTGCCCGGGTGATGTCGTGCAATCCAGTTTTGCCATTGTACGAGTAATTGACTTTTTAAGGGTTTCCACAGATGTATCATACTTGGCACAGGCCTCACTTTTGACCCCTACGCCAGGGATAGAAATCACATGGTTTCAGGTCTGGGATGTTATTAGAGCAAAAATCCAGTCTAAGAAAGTGAAACATTTTGTGGGCAAGACATCCTGCAATTTTTTGGCTTTATGGCCCACTGCACTCCGTTGTTGGAAGGTGTAGTTTCTTCATATGGATACTCAATCCATCCAACAAATGTAAATTAAAAGTGCAAAAGCAGAACCAGTATAACGGCCAACCTGGATCCGCACGAGGTCAATCGGGTGAGCCAAGATTCTGTCACTGTGTGGCCAAGGTTATCTAGAGAGATGGATCTCATGATTAATATTTGAATTTCATTAAATGTGGCTTTCAAATAATCATAAAAATATGGTTCTACCGTTATAAACGTTTAAAGATTTTCTTAACTTATCTGAAACACCCTGTATATTTATAAGATAAACCGATTTATATATTAGTTATATAAGGATGATGATAATTTTTGGGGCTAAACCTTACCAAATAATGAAAGCTAGCAACGCCCCTGGTATCAATACTGTCTTGTTTTTTCATCTTTATATATATGGAAGTGATTATATACATTTTTTTACGGAGGTTGTGAGACTTATCCATACAACTTTGTATTTATTTTCCCCATTTTTCTAATTCGTTAACTCTCATTTCTACGGATTATACATTCCGCTATGTGACCAACTGATTTTATCTAGTAATGATATTTGGGAGTGTGTTTTCTCTCTCAGATAAATCCGGATGTATCTTCGGGAGTTAAGGAGGAGGGCTTACTCCACCATCGACCCATTCATAAAATATGTATGTACCTTAGTGAAAATTATTCCTTGTACAATATACCTATATATATATATATATATTTAAAACCTTAATTGGATAATTGGAATGGAAACTATTCTTCGTTTCAAGGGTCAAATCCAAATGGAAATCTTTTTCATATTTTCCCTCCTTCCGTCTTAAAAAAAGAAGATAAAAAAATTATAATATTTTTTTGAAAAGAGAGTAGAAAATTTTTGTATTACTTCAATTACAAAAAATAGACAAAAAATTTATTTTCCTATCCGGAAACTCATTACACGCTTTCCTTTTCCCCAATTTTTCAGACATTTTTCGTATTTTTACCTAATTATCAATATATCTTGAGTATGTACAAGTTGGGATATTGTACGAGCAATAACCTGTATTGTAATTTTATTGTTCAGTTGTGAGAAAATAATGAAATGATGCAGTTTAAAAGAAGAAACTTTCATATGTAATTAATTATACTCAATGCTGTGTATTTTTCAACAAACAATCATAAGTTGTTGTTTCCATACGATTTATTTTCCTTAAAAACCTTTTTTCAAACAAGGATGTCAGACTCGACTTTCTATTTTTATTACTCTTATGGATCAAGCCAGATCATAATCCGAATGACATCAGACTCGGTTTGGTAGGTCATATACAAAGTGACTGCATCATATCCGGTGTTGAGTATTATTACTTAATTATTACATATTACTTCATAATAATATCATTGAAAACAATGTATTGTAGAGGGCGTTTCAAAATTTGAAACGTTAAATAAGGACTGATAACAAGATCGATTTGACCGACTTGAGTCCCATATTAAGGATCAATATAATCCTAATTTTAAATGGAGAATTTAGAGTTTTATAACTTGTGATAAGTAATTAATGTTTTGAATTTTGACTTTTCCCAGAAAAATTTAATAAGTACAAGGGGTAGTAACCGAAATTGCCTGGAGTTATTAGGCGTGGATGAACATAAATGTGTTGCTCTAATTATATAGAAGAAAAACTCCTCAACAAATCCTTTGTATTCCATGAGCACACTCACGCGTAGCTAATCCCTCAAGTTTTACAGGACATATATATATATATATACACATTTCAAATTAAAGGTTTTGCTCTCGTATTCATATGCGTTACGGTAGTACTTATTTGTCTTAATTTGGAAACAAATAATTCCGTTTTGATCTTGATAATTTTGATATTTTAAGTAACATTATTATGTAACAAACTTAAGATACAGACAGATCACTATTCAAAATAATGAAGGGCTCACATCCTTCAAAATTATAAAAAAAAAACCTCCTTGAATGACCTGTTAAGGCTTTTTGTAAAAAGGACCACACAGAAGAGTCCTGACCTTTAACATATTGTGCAGACGCTGGTAAAATAATGGATAATTATTCTAACAAGTCAAACAGTATTTCTTTAAAAAAAAAAATAATAATAATAATTGTCAAATTAAGACATGGAAATAAATCAAATAGGATTTTGTGAGCTTATTTTTATATTACTTTAAAAAAATGAAATAGGGGGAAAGTATATTTTGTTTCATACAAATTCATAAATTTTTCTGCCACATTTCACTTTTTTTCTTTTTCCTTTTCCCCCTCCTTGAGGGGTGCATTAAATCTCTTTGGTATCCGCTTGAGTAATAAGTCAAACATTGACAGAAGTCATAAATCCAAAGCGATGGAACAACTACTCAAGTTTTATTCAATATATGTATTTGTTATATAGAGTTTGACAAAGTTATTATACAATTAGTATTTACAGAGCGCTTTACTGACGTCATAGACTAAAGAATACAGCAATCGCAATGTAGATATATTATGTAGTAGTATCAACTACAAGAAAAGGACAAATTTTATACAAAGTCTACGTTTTTAAAATGAAAAATATAATGATCATTATCAAATAGAGGAGAATCCACTTCAATCTATACTAATATTGGGCCAGGCTACAGAAAGTCACACCACCCTACAGATGATATATAATTATTATTATTTTGTTTATTCTCGATTGCATTTTACAGATTTATATTCCAATTCATATTTAAAATTTTATTAATAGATTACTTGTTTTCATCTCAAATGTTTTTGAGATGTCGTTGAGATTATTCCTTCTCCATCGCTTCTTTCGTCAATATTCACCTGTTGTGTCCGTTGAGCCATAAAATATCCAAAGCTGCTCCTGTTGATAATAATAATTTAATAACCAGGAAGAATTTGGAACTATGCTCATAAATACGTATATCGTTTTAATTTCATATATTTTATATTTAAAGATGGTAAACCCATTTAAATCCCTCTGATGAAATCTTGTCTAATTCCATGGCCCTAATCCTACAGCTCAACAGGTGAGAGGGAGAGAGAAAAAAAGATAAGAAAAGGATTCTTCTGGAAGGTCAACGATCCGAAATGTTTCATTTGATTAAAACATTAGAATATTTAAAGGAAAACAAAAATTTGGAAATGTGTGAAGGATAAATTAGGGGATCACCCATAAGTATAAATATTACCATTTTTGTCCAATTGTTAAACACTCAAGGTCTTGTGATCTTTTAGTAATAATTTATTAATAAATAAATTATCATATCTCATACTGATTCTACTCTATGCTGTGATTTTATACAAACAAAAAATTGCATTGGACAACTGTTCCAGCGTTAACATAAAAACAGTCTAAAACAAAAAAATTAAAAAAAAAGACAAACATTCCATTTTATTTTTTACTTCATATATATGCACAGCCCAATATTTCATTGACATCTATAAGCTTTTTATTCAAATTTATTGGATAAATTCGAATACCTAAGAATATTAGCCATAGTTTGCAACTTTTATTTGATGGAATAATAATTATTCTGGTCCCGATATGGTCATTTAAATACAATTTCTAAATTTCTCATTTTTTTATTGTGACGATCATTTTTGACAAACTTAATTGTAATTTGCAAGCAACCCACGGGGTTAATAAAAATATTTTGTTGACAGAAATTGACAAAGAATCATCTTAGAATACAAATGTAATCCACGCACAATTTTGAGAAAAGTAATTCTAGCTTGCTTTTGTGTTGACTGGCTAGAACTGTAACAGTGTCAATTCAATAGACTAACGTTTGAAGGTTTGGTTAAATCCCTTTTTCTTGGTCTTGTTAACAAAAAGTGTCAAAAAATATATGTAGGTATAACCATTCATAGTAGGGTACTAATCACCGTTCATATATAGGGTTTTTCATTAAGATCCCTTCAACTTTTTTTATAAATAAACTCAAACGGTTAAAAACTTTGCCAAATTAATTTTTTCAGGACAAATTATAAATATATACATTTATGTATAAAAATCAATTTCTCTAGCATGACCACCACAAGCACATTAACAGAAGTCCAATCGCTTAACCCAATTTTCTACTACTTTTTCCAATACATTGACCGATATTGCAACCATTTTGCATTTGATATTTTCTCTAAGCTTTTTTGACGTCGGCGGCTTATTACTGTATATCAATGACTTCAATTAAGCCCAAAGAAAATAGTCTAATGGTGTGAAATTGCACAATCAAGGCAGCCGATCAAGCGTTACATTTCTCAAAATAACGCACTCACCAAATTTGCTTTTAATAAATCAATTGTAACGTTATCTGTGTGACAGGTGGCACCGTTTTAAAACCATATGTTTGCCCAGTCTATACCTTACAATCGGAGGCAAAAAAATAGGCATCATTGTGCAAAAAATATGTCCCAACGATCTCTCTTGTATAAAGTCTACACCAAGCAGCATAATTTGCTTATTAACAAAGCCATTGAGCCAAAAACGATCTTCATCACTGAAGATGATCTTGCCATAAAATTCAGCATCAGCATTAAACGGTTTTTTATAATAAATTTGGATAATTTTCAATCGTTGATCAAGTGTATATTGCTCCGTGATGAAAAGTAAACTAATGAAGTTTCTAAATGTTAAAGGAAGAAAAAAAATATGGCATCGTTTTTTCCCTTACGGAATATAAATTGAAGTGTCGCTAATGAAAAACTTTTTATAAAGTATGCGGAACTGAAATTCAAAGTTTGCATTTCGGACTCGGAAGTATCTGGAATAAATATGATTTCTAATTATTAAATTTAGATTATTTTAAATAATATATATATTCAAATCACCCAAGGTTTTGTAATTGATTTTATAGAGTAGTTGTTTTATATATATTTACTTGTTGAGAACAAATAATGGTATTAAGCTTCCAAAAAGAAGGTAACTGAGTACAAAAACGAATCCCACCACATTGATACATGTTTGTAGATAAGTACTCACAGAAATGGAGCTCCCAAAAATCAATGGAATTTGATAAGATGACATCTGTTGATAAACCTTATTCTTGTACCTATGTGAGTCTTCTTAGTTAAAGAAATTTAAAAAAATCAATCATTTTCAAAATGAAATTCTTTTAGGAGAGGAATTTAGATATTGATTTATTAAGTCAAAAAATGGAATCCAACTGAACCATTTTAATTGTTAGAAATGACACATTTTTATGACCCTGTCACCAATACAGCCATAGATAAACGTATGTATTTCAAATTCTTTTATCATCCATCTTACTACAGTCTTGGATACATAGAGAGATGTAATTGATGATAAGGACATAATAAAACCTCAACAATAAAGTCTCCGGAGAGGAAAATCATTTTATCTCTATAAATTCTACACATTTTTTAATGGGCCAATAACGACTGAGGCACAGAGCTATATACAATATACATACATCGTATATCAGCTCATAAATTAAACCACGTAAATTATAATGCTTAATCTCTGCTACAAAGCCTTTATTGAGTCTAATGGTAATTTAGACAATCTCAGCGAAAATGTTCAATACAATTACCTCTCATTTGATTAAATAAATATTTTAAAGTAATAAATAATTTTGAGGGAAAATAATTAAGAAATATAATTAATACTAAGTGGACTAGCCATTTGTTAGATTTGCGTTCTACAATTATCTATAGACCAACACATATTAGTTGCAATTTATATATAGCGTAATGTTTGGAGCTATTTAATTTTTACTGACTATACAGGGGCGTCTGCAAGGTTATATTTGGGAGGGGGGAGGGGGTTTACTTGGTTTTGGAAATTTCAAATGTTAAACTTTTTCGAAAAATAAATTCCAAAATCAACAGGTATTCATACAAAAATAAATTTTTTCAAAAAAAAAAAAAAAAAAAATCATAAATCCATAGCTATTCTAAAATAAATTAATTTTTTTGTTAACGTTTTATCTAACTTGCACAAATGTAGTAAATGAATCTATTTTAAGGGCCCATTTATACCTTTGACTTGAAATAAATTATTACAAAAAAGGTAATAAGTTTGTTTACCACTTTCAATGTAAAAAACTGAATACGTTATTATGGCGCCCATGTTTTGATAGATTATGTTGGTACATATTTCATTAGGTCTTTATTTTGTCAACGACATGCTCACCAAAACACTCGATATACTTGGATTCGTAGCCTCATAAACTAATATTTATCATTAAATAAAACAAATTAATCTAATTTTGTTGTGGATTGGCCAATATGACATTAGATCATAAGGGATTTTTTCCTCAATACAGAGTGACTCCTTTGAATAACTTTGTTGGTTTGGTCCTAATATAATACTAGAATCAAAATCAGTGCCCTTTAATTAGGAGTTAAATCAAAATGACTTTTTCTTCACCATTTCATTTTTTGTTTTGAAATTTTGGCTTTTGACTCTAATTTAACATTAATTCAATATCAATTTTTTTTTAAACAACTAGGACCTCTGTTTGAAAATTCGACAAGTGCCAATTAGTAATTGGAATGGCCAGATCTCAAAGTAGTTGTTGTTTTACAACAGTTTTTAAATTTAATTTATTGCATGAGTCACTGATTATTTATGCTTTGATGAACACCAATAGTGGCCTGTTAATTGATGTTAATTTTTCATTAATTTAGGTAAGTTTATTGATTATTGTTTGACATTCAGGTTCAGCCATACTTTTTGCTGCATAAACATAGTAGAATAAACATTTTGTCATCCAGAGTGAGCAAAAAAGATAAAAGGCAGCACATCTCAGATCTCTTAGATGCTGAAGTGGAGTTGGTGAGGATTATGGGCATTGTGAAGAGTTCTAGGGCAAAGGAAGATCAAAGAACACCCCCAACAAATCGATAAATCGCCTCACCAACGACTTTTCTGTAGCTTCTAGGACCATCGGGAGGGCTGTGAAGGAAGATTTGGGATTATCTTCTTACTCAAGGATCCCATGCTACATTTGTCAGAGGTTATGAAGGCCAGGAACCTCTCGAGTTCATGTTCTGTTGCTCAACCCTTTACATATCGTATTTGAAGGACTTTTAGTAATATGATCTTCAGCTTAGAACATTCTTAAATTAGCTTTACCTTATTACCAAAAAAAAAACTAAAATTTCCTTCAATTTCCTTCCATTCACTAGTAACTTTTATTTCGTAAATGGCAAATTATGAAAATGTAGTTTTGGAGATCTCACTGTAGGACAATTGGCCGAGAAATGAGAAATTTAATTACATACAAAATAATTAAACTTCATAGCCGTGACGATACATCATCGTACATACATACTCTGAGTCGTCTACATAAATGTTTATTCTATGTATATAAAAATAATATTTTGTATATTTAATGACCCACCCACCCTTTACCACCCCCTCCTTCTCCTTTCCCAAGATTTTGTTTTCTTTATTTTTAATATGTGTGAGAATTTTTTTTCTCTTTTTAAAGAAAAAGAAACAAGATTCATATTCCCGTACTATGCATCGACACTAGGAGCTCCGTCGTCTTTCCTTAAAAACAACAATATAGTTTTATGATCCATATTGACCAAATTTGACTTGAGGGAAGCTGACGACCAAAGAAGAAAGAAACAATGTAATAACAAAAGTAGGCGGAGGAGTTGAATGAACAAAGCAGACCATAGCTAGCTACTCTATTATGAGTAAATGACTAAATGTGTTTTTCTAAAGATGTCTGCAAACTTCTCATCTCGCTCCTTCTTTTTTCTCAAGAGAATGATTTTATTTTTTCAACTTTATGCTGTTTTCTTCAGATTAAATAGTGTCCCGACTCCAAAAACACAATTAATTATTTATTTATTGCCCTGTATTTTCTTCTTCTTCTGAGAAATCCAGATTCAAAATAACATTTCTTTAAATTTATTTCACTTTTTTTTTAAATCCATATTTGCGAGTTTTTAAACTATTTTTTTTTATTTCTCTGATTGTTTGCTTCTAGTGTTTCAACATATTTTCTTATGGAAAGGGATACCACTCAGTTTCACTATTTGTCTTTAAACTAATCCAACAACTCTAAACTGGATATGTATACAAACAAACAACACAAAACAAACACACACAATGGGTAGATTCGTTTGATCATATTCTCTACATATAGGAAACAAAAGATATTCTACATATGTATTTATCTATTTGTATAAATACAACGTTTTGTTTATAAATAGTATATTTTAATTAATACATTTCCAGATCAAAATTATATTTCTGTCTAAAGACGAAATATCCTTGTTAAGATCAGTGGATAACGTCATTTTGTGCCGACATATCTGTCTGCTATACAAGCACACAAGTTATAAAGGCGTCTTACATTTCAATGTTATAAATACGATATATTCTTGATGGGACAATTTATCAGTTGTATTAAAAATATATCTCTCTTTTCTTGGAGCAACTTTTTTGAGACCTTCTATCCGGTAAAAGTTTGATGGGACTAGATGTACGTAGTTAGCAAAACAAATACTTCAATTTACACTTTGTTTTCATCAATTTATAGATGTGGGCATTGTTTTATATGATACCTTTTTGCATGGTTATGTCATTCACTGGATCTGATAATCAAAGTAGTTGATCTTCGTCTAGCCATGATGTTGCCTACCGACTTTTTTTTAATTTTTTCATATTTACATAGTTATGACTGGCGTATAAGAGGGGTTTACATAGATTAAAAAAATAAGGGATAATGTGATCGGAGATTTATTTATTTACTTGGCATAAGTATGAAAGCTTGATAAAAATGGTACTTACTAAGGAATATTTTCAGTATGCAGACTTTTTAAGGGTAAAAAATGTGAAGCCTGAGATATATTGTATTTATAGTTGTAAAATTTCTTTTACTAATTCGCCGAAGAGTACAAAAGTAACTCACCCTCAATTTTGTGAAAAATCATTGTAGTTTACTTTTGTGTTGACGGGCAAATATATATTATTATAATATGAACAAAAGGATCCTCTAAACTTTTTCTTTGTACTCCCGAAAGTCTCTTTAAAAAATCTTACCCTGGGTGGTAAAACAAGAAAATAAATAAATAATAATATTATTAAATTTTCTTTTTCGGAAAAATATATTTTCTAATTTTAAAATCCCTCGTTTTTTTTTTAATATTGTAAACGGGCATTCACAAAAAAGACCCCATGAGGGCCCTGTTCTCACCCATGACGTAACACTTATTTTCATCAGTGATGGAATCACTGATAAAACTTCAAAACAGTCTCTTCAAAACTGGGTGGGTTTGTACATGAACACTAATTATGCCGTAAGACAGTGTTTCTCAAACTTTTTGACTTGTACTCTATCTAGCTCGTTCTAACAGTCGACATTTTTGTTCTGTCTATAGTCTCCTTGGAAACGTACAGGCGTTCAATCTTTCTGCAATTGCGTCATGCGCCTCCCTTAGAAAGAATCACTAAGAGTTGAGTTTTTTAAGGTAGTGCTTCTTAAACCTTTTTTATAATAGGGTGTACCTTCACATTTTTTGGTGAATAATTTTGTTTACTTATAGATATTAGAAACATAATTTTTATAATAAACTTAGTTTTTTTCTGTAGCGTACTATTGTACTGTAGCACAAAGTTTAAGAAACACTTGTTTAAGATATCAATACGTCTAAATACTTTATAATAGGGATGGATAAATCCCAAAAGTTTGAAGTTCTGTACGGTCCCGTCCTAAGGTCTAAGGACGGTCTAAATTGTCGCAAATTGTGTCAAACACAAAAATATTTTCTAAATAACGTTATAAAAGATTAGAGCCTAAATTATGGAGTAATGGAAAATTATTCTCGTGAATGAAAGATACTTAAAGTTTTATTAAACTTATTCAATTGGTGAACTGTGATACTTTACTATAAAACAATATAGCTTAAACGGGGACTTAGTAGAGAGTAAACCTCCGCCTATGGTCATTTTTCCTAAATGAAGTATCCGAATTTTACTTTGACTTGGATTTTTTGCATATTCATGACCTTTATTAGACCTGGATAATGACACCAATACACCCTCAATATGTTCCAAAGTTATTGACAATCATATATTTTAACGTTGTGTGCTACAATTAACCTTTCTAAATTTAATGGCTCTTCCTTTGGGCATATATAATCTTTTTACTCAGTTAGATCAAAATTGATGAGTAACTTTGAGCATAATTCTGGTGACTAACAGAGGTCACAAAATTGGCAGAGGTAAAAATTATGCTTTGTAAAAGGTTCTCTAAATTTCGGGAGATTCTTCAAGGACCAATGACAAGGAGGGGACGTGGTATGGAGCTATTTTAAGTCTCATACGAGTACTAATGACTGATATAACCCGACTTCCTAGTAAAGTGGGCGTTTGAGACTTATGACCCCTTCAGAATTTTTTAAAAGTTATCTAATGTTCAAAAATTGCGCAAAATAATATCAATTTTATTTAAAACCTGCCTAATATTAGCTCTTTGTCTATTGTGCCAATATCGTTCTATAGTGTATTCTGTGTATTCAACGCCTTTGTGTTGTATTAAGTGCTGTTATTTCTCTTTCGGTAACGAATTTTCTTTTATGTACTTTCACAATTCATTTGTATTTGCTTATATTGTATTATGTGACTCTGCTTTTGTTTTTGATGCTATAAAATAAGCAAACGTTTAGAACCATATTTCGATCTAGCAATGTTATAATACATTTATAGATGTATTTACATATAATATATGAATAATTTACGATCCGAGTATATGTATATTTGATGTTGTTGTAATTATGGGTAGAATGGGTCACATGGTCCTTTGGAAGAACAACAGCTTAATACTTTGAATCCCACGAAAATCCCATTAGAAAATTTAAGCGTATTCATAATTTACCTAAATTAAAAACATGGGAAAACGTGTTGCAAAAATATTTCAAGTAAATAAAGGGGGAGGGGGGATAGAATGCCATTTTTCACGCTATTGAATAGACATGGGTCTGTCGTCCTGGGTGGGCTCCTTTGTTTCTTTATCCAATGAAACCTCATGATAGTAACTTCATCATCGTTCCTTTTTAGCTATAGTCTTCGCAAATATGCGCACATAGATATTAGAGATGGATCCGAGTATTACTTACTTGAACTAAAAAAAAAGTCAACCTTACTGAAGTTGACAATTTTATGAAATTACTCCAACTCACCCGAAATATTATTTCAAAAATTTGACTAAACTTTAACTCGTATGATCAAAACTTGAAATATCCGACTAATGATTAATGTAACTAATCTCCAGGTTTTTTCTATATTCTTGTTGAGTAATTCATAACAGATTTCTTTCTAAATAATTTATTGGCAGGATATATTTTCTTCAGTTTTATCGTTACCTACTTTATCAGCTATGTTAATTTTGCAAACAAAATATTGCCCTCATTTGTAGCTTTCATAATATGCTGCTGTAGATCATGTGTCTCCAAACTACGACTTGTGAGCCAAATATAGGCCCCAATGTGTTCAATCCTGCTCACGACGACCAATGGACTATAAAATCAATTTTATTACGGGAAAATTATACTTTTTTGGCTTTGAACTTACTGAAGGAGTCAAACTGACATAGATAACTATTGAAATTAGTTTTTTTCAATTCAATGAAAATAACTCGAGATTCACTCAATATTTACTTACTCCAGCTTGACCCGAATCGAAAGTTATAATTCTAATCCAACATTATTATTTATTTTTATTAATTGTTTTGTTGTCGTCCCTTTGACGTAGTAGAAAGAAGAGTCTCGCCCCCCCTAGACGTTAATGAAGAAAAAAAATCAATAATATTTGAAATATACGTACACAAATGAAAATCTTGGTTATTGAAAAAGATCCAAAAAATAAATATATATATATATCAAAAGTAAAAGTAAAGGAAATAATTGAAAAGTAACCAACCCCTAGTTTTTAAAAGTATACATAGTGTGACTGTTCCCTGAATCTTTCTTCTTCATTTTTTACAATTTAATTAATTCAATATTGATACTACTATGCATTTAAGTATATTGGTATATACTTATTTAAAAATCAATAAATTTTAATACCCTAGATTATAAAAGCTGGCTTCATCTGTCATACCAATACCAATTAATAACTAATAGCTGGTAATTAATTAATTAAAAATTTCAAAGTCTGCAAATAGTCCATCATATAATACATCAAAAATACCATGGTTGTTTCTTCACGAATTCATCGATAAACTCTAATTTCATCAATCAAAACAATGACAAGTGGAACTTTTCAGTAGCAGACTCATTGGGGGAGAAGGTGGTTCAGTTCGGACTAAATTCTAACGTCTGCATGTACATTGATAACTACATAATCAAATACAGTAGAATCCTGGACTAACATATTATTTTCTCCATTCAGCGTAGGATGATTTAAATTCCTTTAGATATTTCGTATTCGGGGATTGGTATTTGATCTCATAATTAGATAGAATGAATGTACCTACGCCAAAAGTGAAATACACCTTTGACTGAGCTAAAATATTTAAACACTAGATGGTATTAAAACGATATAAAAATATTGTCCCCAGATTTCCGACCTCTTTAAAGAAAATATACGCCTAAAATATCGACAATCTGTAGAAAGCTTAAAACAGAACCCAGTTAGTCAAGAATCATTTCAATGTATTGTAACCAATCTTCCAATACAATTCTTTTTTATTTTATAAAATATGTTCCTTTAATTGGTCAGATGGAGTTGCACTGATTACGTCAACATTGTAGGTATTACAATGTTTTTATATGACGTAGGATGTATCGTTGAATTCCACAAATGTATTCAAACTATATTTCTTTTTCGAGGAGCGACCGTGAATCGAACCTACACACATTGCATTAAAGGGAAGAAATTCTCCCGCACTCGTTAATTCAAAAAGCAATCCATTAATTCCCTTCTCATTTTCAAATAATTTAAGTATATATTATGTGTTCATTACATAATTACTAAAGTAACCAGCCCCTACTTTAATAAAAGAGTAACTATTTTAAGAACATCTCTCAAATTCCATTCTCTTTAAGCAAAAAATATTTTAATTGATAAAGTACTGACATAGTATACCAGAAATTAAATAACCGATCCCAATTTCTTACAGGAACTATTTTAGAATAGCCAGACCCAATCTTTACTCTTTTTGAAGGAAATTTTGCATGATCTAAAAAGTTGGCCCAAACAGAATTATCACTAACTATTTTCTGGAGTGAGAATATGCACAAAATAAATTATAAACCGAAGTCATTTATTCGAAAATTGGGTCTTTTTAAACTCAAGTATAATATTAATTATAAAAAGAAGTCATTTATTCAACAATCGGGTCTTTTTAAACTCAAGTATGATATTTTTTATAACATGATACTTCCCCATGACTTATTTTGGTGCATGTGAAGGCATATGTTAATTTTTAATAATGTGGTGTTTCTTTATTTTATTCCAACTTAAATAAGTTAATTATATTTTGATTCCTATTTCGGTTCAACTTCGATTTGGATCGGTCTCGTTGTAAAATTCGGTTCCAAACGAGTCTCAACATTATTATAAATGTTGTCTAATAAAGGACAACTGCTTCGATCATATGGTACTAATTAATCAAGACACTTGTTAATATCAGCTGCCTCTGATTTGAATTTGGGAGGAGAAAATGAACTACTACAATAAAAAGGTAGGTTTAGTGCAGGAAAAATATTGAATTCATATGTTAATGCATACAGATTAATTTTATTATACCTTTTTAAAACAATTTACACACAAAATAGAAAATAATAACTAGATGAGGGAGATGAAATAACACTGTGACGACCGATTATGGTAAATAATAAACAAAAAAGAAGGGTGAGCACACGCCCACAACCCCTTTTTCCTTTTTGTCCATTTTTAAAGACAGTTTTTTCATGACAAACTACTCAACTCTATTTAGAAGTTAAAAATAAGAGGAGTATGACGTCACTGGGATTAAAATAATTAAAGAGTGTCCTACACGTCACAAGCATCAAACTTAAATCTATAAAATGCTTGATTTTCTATGCAATGATTTACTTTTATGTATTCATATATGTATAACGTATATCCATATTCACACAACTCAAAGGATCAAAATCCATTGATTAAGGTCAACTTTTTAGATTTTACATTCCCTTTCAGTTTAATTTACTCAAGTTTTATTTGACATATTATCTGTTCGTTAAGGGTCATTGTTATGACACGATTGATTGAAAAAATTTGCTGTAGGTAAGTGGTGCGATAAACGATTACAATTAACCATGTAAGAAAGTGGGTCATTATTGGCTATTTGGTTGGACGATTTTTATTCTTTACATAATTTATTAGCTCGGGGGATAAAAAACAACATTGACACCCTCTTGTCTGTAGAATGAGCTTCTTTCAAGTCTGTCTATGGTGAAAAAGATCTGTGGGACTCTTTTCTACTTACTACAATAACAATATGTTGTACAAAATAAATAAATAAACAATAATTGTAATGTTTTTTCGTTAAAATGTGAAGGGGGTAAATTGTTGTTGTTGTTCTTATAGCTAAGATAATTATATATGTATGTATCTGTAGGTACAAACGTTATACCTGAGTGAACGAACAAGGTTTTCTTCAACTTTTCCTACATGAAGAAATGATTTAACTGTAAAGAAAATAATAACTAATTCATAAATAAGTGTATGTAAATTTACATTAAAATTCGTCAAAATAAAGAAAGGTTTTGTATACATTTGAGACTTGGTTAAACAGAGACTATGAATGTAAATGTATATCAAGTAGTACCTTGATATATGAGAGCTCCACCATTTGATTTTGAGCATAAATTTCCATCTACATTCAAGTTTTTATTGAAGTTGGAAAATTGGTGACGGGACGTAGACGCCGTTTGAAGATTCATTTATTTGACTTACGAGTTTTTTAATAACAAGTTTGCCTCTGGAACGAATCGTAGTATAATTGTATGCATATATATTATAATTCCAATGATATTTCTTAAATTAGTAATAGTCTAAGATCGATTTTTTCCAGCGTGATATCCTAAGCTTTTTCTTCTTGATGGATTCAGATCCATATATGCATGCAACAAGCCACAAATCTTACACAGTTGACCGTTATTTATTTGGTATCAGATTGTGGACCACTAATAAATGTATCCGTCAGCTTACTTCAAAATTTCATATGATTTTTATCACAACGATTTTTCTTAAATTGAAATGACAATTGACATCTTCACCGATTCTGTCTCGTAACCAGACCTACATATATCAATGGAACTCTAGATTCTTGGAATAAAGACGACATATTTCCTTCTTATATTAAAGTAAAATAGGGCCCTAATATATTCTGTTTCACATATAAAAATACAAAAATACAAATTTCAAAAGTTGGTCTTCCTCACATTTCTCAAATTACATGTTTTAATCTACAAAATTATTTTTGACTAAATTTTTAAATAAAAAAGAACTCATTACTTACCACGGATATCGTTTAATATGTTTATGTCTAAAGAACTATAAACAAAAATGTATCTAAATACAAATTAAGAACTATGAAGTGTAAGTGTATAAAGCATATTTAAAAAGAAGTATCTATGAATTAAGGGCGAAACCAAAAGGAAGTCAATAGAAAGTCCATGATATATATGGGGCCCGAGCCTCGACCATGATTTTTCTTTGGCAGTTGACTTGCTTGAGATGACATTTTTATTTATTTATTTTGTATTTTTTTTCTCAACAAGAATCTCTTTATTCCTAAATAATTAGAATTACAAAAATAAAAATAAACACAGAGAAGGAAATTTGCGTTTGTGTAAAAACACCATTAAACATTATTTAAAAAAATTAATTTCCTTCTAAAGACCTAAAACAACAATCAAACTATCAAAAGTAATAAATATGAAGCCAAACTTATTCAATATATCATTTCTTAGCAAAAAAAGAAAAAAAAAGACGAATCAATCTGTAGTTTCTTTTTTATATTTCTTATATCACCGAATAATCAACCGAAGTGTACTTTGATACCGAATTGATATCGATGAAAAATGTTTAATTAATTCGGTGGCATAATTCAACAATGAGTCTTACAGTCGGCGAACCCGACATCAAAGTAGTTCATATATTTATTCCGTCAATCACCCTATCGTCTATGAGCTATTGATCAATAAATAAAAGAACTTACT
This sequence comes from Lepeophtheirus salmonis, assembly GCF_016086655.4. Classification (NCBI taxonomy): domain Eukaryota; kingdom Metazoa; phylum Arthropoda; class Copepoda; order Siphonostomatoida; family Caligidae; genus Lepeophtheirus; species Lepeophtheirus salmonis. The sequence continues at coordinate 45,455,506 of NC_052131.2, forward strand.
GATAGTCGCACCAATTGCGTTTTCCTCATCTGAATTTTACTTCACCTTAGACGGACTACTAAATAGCCCCAATAGCAAAAACGTTTCTGAATACCTTTTTCTTAAAATATACAAATTTTAAATTTATTATGTTTTTTATTATCTTTATTTCTATGATAGTCTCAAAAAATTTTATTTATTTTTTAAAAACATTTATGATATTATTATAGCCCTGATTAATCATTGGTAGGGGGGGGCAATATAAACGAAAAATATTGTTAATTACAATAATTGAGAATGTAGTCACAATTCTGCAGTTTTAGTAGAACGATATTTAAATTATGTTAATATTCATTGAGGGCTACAAACGACTTTTAGAGGGGTGATGGGATTCTGGAGCTCACCCTAGCTATAACACTCTTACCTTTTGAAAATGTCCATTCAAGTCCATTATTTCTGGAAGGACACTAACTTTTTTAAATCTACATTTATGTGCAGTCTAATCAGAAGCGTCCATTGGATTATATTTAAATATATTTTTTTTTTTTGGGGGGCCTGTTTTTTAGATTTTTTTAAGAAAAAATTTCAAATATGAAATTTTTTGATAAAAAATTTCAAAAATCCCTTTACAAAAAATTGAATATTTTTGAATAAAATTTTAAATTCAAATACAAAATTTTTTGGAATTTTTTTACAAAAATGCTCAGCTATTTTCAAAAAATTAAATTGTTTGTAATAAAAATTCAAAAATCCACAGCTATTCATATAACATACAATCAAACTTAAATTTCAAATGTAAGATTTTTTAAAAAATATTTCCAAAATGCAAATCTATATTTTGGAAAAATTAAATGAAATTTTAAATATTAAATTTTTTGAAAAAAAAATTTAATGTTAAATTTTCTAATAAAAGAAAAATTCCTCAATTTTTTTTTTTTTTTTTTTGGGGGGGCAGCATTAGCACGACCAGCCAACCACCTGAGGGCGCCTCATATGTGTTTATATGTATATAAAGTCTACAAGATACATGTGACCTCACCCAGGAGCTGTCGAATAATTTATGCATCTAAATGTTTATAAGCAATAAAGAAGAATCAACTCCCTTCAAGTAATTGTTAATTTGCAATCTACATAGATTATGCAAAAACTCAATACCACAACAAAAAACGCCTTCATGACCGCATAATACATTCCTCTTGAATGAAAAAAAGAAGGTCTCAAAATATTGATGGTTAAACTATGTACGTACAAAATAGGTAGGATCTTTAATTCAATTGGATAACTGCAAAAAGATCTGCTATATTTTTATTTACAATAAAAATATATAAATTAAATAATTTTTTATGCATTGATATATCAATTAAAATATCGGAAGCTTTTTATATCTTCATTTATTTATTTTTTGTAAGGCGATCTATCCGAGTAATAAGAATATATATTTTTTAATTAACCCATTCTAAAAGTGATTCGTGGTCAAGAAGGATGGAAGGAACAAAAAAGGAGTAATTGCGTTGATGTAGAATTACTATAGATTTATCGTCCTCATTTAGAAAAAAAAAAAAGCTAAAAAAGCGCTTCACTTACCGGCCTGCCTTATTTTTTCCACCCTCATTTTTACTATACTACAACTCAACAATTCTTTTTCTTTTTTTCTTACATATATTTTTAACATCATCTTCTCGTCAGTTGATAAAGTGATTTAATGTCGAGTGTATGTGAATTCATTACTCGCTCATAATTTTTTGTGAAGTGAATATTTTATTTTAATTTTTTTTATATTGTTATTTTTGTTTCTTTCATTTTGTGACTTATATATATATAAATATATATTTCATCTGTGTACTATGAACGCCATTGACCAAAAGAATAGCTGTCATTACAACTCTGTTTAATGCAAACAAACCTATGTAATTAAAAAAATAGTTTGATCAGTATGTTACGATCCGTATTAGTGATATTAATATTTTCTGCCCATGGGCTCGCTGTTCCAAAGAAAAAGGGTCATGGTGAACTTATACCCATACCCAAAAACATGCTACACCTTCAACAAAAGCACGATTTGGATTCTTTTGGTAAGTTGACTTTGTAGAGTCGTTTTTAAAAAAATGCAAATATTGAAAAAAAAATTATTTATTTTATGCAAGTTTTTGTTAAATTTTTTTGATGTATTTACCACTTATGAGGAATGACATCATTAAACGCTTTTCATTCCCTGTGGATTATATATTGATTATTTAAGCCCGTTACACGTGCCCTGACCTGACCCATTGTATGCTCATATTTACAGAGGATGAAAATGAAGAATCCTTCCACTACGAATATGAAGAGGAGTACAAAGAGGAATTCCATTTTCAGAATGGATCCCATTCTCATCCAGCACCTCACAATGACTCTTCCTCCTCCCACTCTCACAACGACTCCTCTATTATCCCAAGTGTTTTACCCGAGGGTGACCCTTCCAACTATGCCCTCCCCATTTTCTTAGAGGAGCCCTCTGATGCCTTTGCTGTCAAGTCTCAGTCTGCAGTTCTTCAATGCCGAGTAGCACATGCACTTGGCGTTCATTTTCAATGTAACTCTGAAGTCGTGGAGCCTTCTGGACAAAAAGATCTTGTGGAACCAGAAAGCGGGGCTCGCTACACAGAGGCTACTGTGGAAATTTCTCGTGAAAAGATTGAAGAGTTTTTTTGGAGACTACAATTGTGCCTGTGTTGCCATATCACGGAAAGGCTCAGTTGTCTCTCGCTATGCACTCGTGTCCTATGCTTGTAAGCATCCTCAGTGTTATTGATTCCTCGAATTCCATATTTATATTTATTAATGTTCCAGATTTGAAAAAGGAGTTTGAGGTTCCTCCATACTCTCAACAAGTCTCCAAGGGGAAGCAAGTGGAGATGAGGTGCCATCCACCTCGTGGTCGTCCTTTGCCTTCTATCTACTGGGCTGTTAACGGTCGCCGCATTGATCCCTCCTTTGATAAAAACTATATAGTGACCGGAGAGGGACATCTCATTATAGTCTCTACCAAACTAGCCAATTTCGCTAATTATACTTGCGTTGCACACAACATTGCCAACGTCCGTATTTCGGATCCAGCCACAGTAACTGTTTACAGTAAGTAAATATATCTAAAATTACAAAAAAATCACTTTGTATCATTGATTGTGCTCAGTATTGTCACAATTATGCCTTTTTTTTGATATCAGAAAAAATAATTACTTATACTGTTGATTCAAAGTCATTGATGTACAAATTGAGGATATTACATAATTGAGGTTGAATCATTAGTAATCATTGTTATGTAAATTTAACAATTATTTTCATTTTCTTTTTTGTATTGACCTCAAAAAAACAACCTTCAATTTAATATGTTGTTGAAAATATGATTTTTGATTTGCTCTTGTCTTTGAACATGGTTGTTGAATTGATAAATGACACAATTTTTTTTTGCTTAATTAGTTGATGGAGGCTGGTCCAGCTGGTCTCGTTGGACCTCATGCTCATCCAATTGTGGTAAGGGGATTCAGAAAAGAACTCGCATTTGTGATTCACCAAGTCCCATCAACGGTGGACAACCCTGCTCTGGATCTCCAATAGAGAAGAAAAACTGCGTCTCTGATTGCCCTGGTAAATAGATATTTATTTTGTTTTGTTTTAACATTCATATTTTGAATTCATTTCTTTACAGGCTCAGTTTATGGCGGCTGGACACAATGGACTTCTTGGTCCTCTTGTTCACCAGAATGCTTTCACCACCGTCGTCGTACGTGCTCCAATCCATCCCCGTCCAAAGGGGGTAAATACTGTATTGGAGAGGATTTAGAGAGTCTTAATTGCACAGATGGGTTCTGCCAAGAAACACGTCAGTTGGTTATGTATGGAAATAACGCCGAAGAGAAAAGTGGAGCCTCTCTAGAGGTCACGGAAGAGGACACTTCTTCCTCTTCTTTGGATGTGACTCTCTACATTGTTCTCTCTCTGGCCTTTATCGTCTTTAGTGTCGTAATCCTTATCATTTTCAGACTCTTGCGCCGTAAAAGCAATCATCCCAATGGATACACTCTCACTTCCACGGGTAAGTCGTCATTCTTTCACCCTTAAGACATATATAAATAAATAGATAGATATTCCTTTCCTTGCTTCAGTTGAAGCCTTTTGGCCATTTCATTCTTCTTTACTTTTGCAAAGAAGAATGAAAAAGATTTACTTCATAAATACGACGTAGAGTCACTTACACCATCATAATTCATATATATTGGCCATATGATAGAATGATCGAAGATATTATTAGTAATTATAGATGAACCTTTTATCAATCACATTGACCTATATTGTATATACACATGGAATCTCTTCGCTAAATAAACCACCTAGGAACTCACTGATGTGAAACTTGGAGGTGGTTAAAGAGAGATACAAAGATAATAATTATTCGAATTTTATTTTGTTAAAAAGAGTGATATAAAAAGTGGGTTATGTCATTATCTCGTTTTGTTATGTATGTAGTAGAAGGTAGGTTGTGTTGTTGTTACTGATAATGGAAACGGGTAAAAAGAGGTGGGGGGGGGGAATCTCATAAAAAAATAAAATAAAGGGCATTTTTATGCGTCTACATATATCAAAAATGCTTTGTTTGTAAATAAGAAAGAGTAAAAAAACTTTTAATTTTCCTTTTAGACTACGGCTATGGCTCATCGTCGGATGAGGGTAAAAAGCCTGGACTCGGCTACTCACCTGACATCACGCAACAATGTCCTCCTCCTCCCATCGTGAACGGTCCTCCGCCTCAACTCCATCCTCATCATCTCACATCCTCTGGAATGAAGAGCGCCACAACAGTTTGCTACGAGTACTCATATCCCGACTCGAATCATTCCAAGAATGGCTTTGTAAGACCCTCTTCAGAACATCATTATGAGCAGCCAATGGTCGTTTTTCCTCCTAGTACGAGTCCTTCCGACTCTATTGGAAAACCTCCAAAGTCTGAGAGCTGTTCCTCCACTGGTACATCCAATGAGAGAGGTAAGGTATTTATTGGCCCATTACTTTAGACTAAGCCAGGTGTTTATGTTGTTTTTCTCTTTTTCAGGGCACTCTAGTCCAATGTCCACGACGGATCGGGCCTTTCCCATTACATCAACACCCCTTCCCAGCCTTCCAACCAATTCCACCTCCTCTGGCACAACTACATCCACTTCCATTAGTAGTTTTGTCAAAGGCTCCTCCACAACAGACCCACTCTTCACAGTGTGGAACACGGTTACACACTCAGGCGCACGCATGACTCTACCAGACTCCGGAATAGCTCTCACTATCCCTCCTGGTGCACTTCACTCCAGCACGGATCTTTTCATCGGAGTCATTCATGATGCTGTTCATTATCCACCTCCACGGCTTTCAGGTCGAGAAACTCTACTCAGTCCTCTTGTTGTGATAGGCCCTCCAGAAGCAGCACTGGCTCTCAAAAAGCCCATCATTCTGAGTATGCCTCACTGTGGTTCCCTTCGACATGGGAATTGGACTGTTTCAGCTCTTCATCGCTCAGATGACGAGGGCTGGAAAAGGGTTGTGACACTTGGTAGCGAGACCATCAACACTCCTGTCTACATTCAGTTGGATGTAAATACATGCCACATTGTGACAGATATCCTGGGAGGATTTGCCCTTTCAGGAGAGTCATCACATGGTGCCATTGCTACAAAGAGCCTGAGGCTTGCAGCATTTGCACAGGAGGGCCATAGACCTCACACCGATCTTACTGTTCGAGTTTATTGTCTACAAGATACAGAGGACGCTCTAAGCTACGTATCAGAGTCAGAGAAACGCTACAATGGGTTCCTTTTAGATGAACCTGTTAGCTTCCTATTTAAGGACGCAAGCGAAGAGGATCGATCTCATCCTCATTTGTGTATCAACGTAGAGTCCTTGGGAAGGGGATGGAGCACATCTAAAGGAACAGAGTATCTGGAGGTCCCTTTCAATCATATTTGGAATACCTCGAATCCAACTCTTCATTGTTCCTTTACCTTCAAAGCCACCATTGTCACTTCCGTCATCTCCTTTAGCCTTGGCGTTTCACAAAAGGGAGTCAATTCCCTCAAAAGTCATTTAGCCGTGAACGCGGATCTTTCAACAACTTCTTCTTTCAGCTCTCTTCGAAAGCCTCCAAATCCCTGTCCAATCACAAATCCTCTTCAAAGCAACAAGCAAGTGACATTTAGACTCCCTCTTCACTCCGTGTCAGCTCTTTCTAGACTCCTGGATTCCCCCAATAGTCAAGGGAACGATTGGAGACTCCTTGCAGAGAGACTCAACGTACACCGTTACATCACGTACTTTGCAACGAGACCCTCTCCAACAGAGTGCATCTTACATCTTTGGGAGGCTCGAAATCGAGAGAGCAGTGCTTCTAATAGTCTCCATTCCATACTTAAGGTCATGGGACGCTATGATGCGGCATCTGTCCTTGAAAGAGACTTGGACATCCGTTAAAAGTGACATATTGTACTCAAAAAAATTGAAAAATATTCCTTCAGTATTCAAAAATCAAAAAATCGAATGATGAACACATCATTAAATTTACTACAGCTTATTATTATTATTATTTTTGATAGGTCCTTAGTTGACAAATACAATGCCCCCTCCCCCCCGTCTATCACTCTATATTTTATCTCTCTAACTATGTTACAATTACTCATTGACCTTCTTCCTAGCTACCTTTTTAACCCATTTATTAGAAATTTATATGAATAAATATATATATATATATACAAATAAATTCTGTTAAAATGTGTGATTTTATAAATTAAACTATAATAAAAACATTTATGTATAATGTTATTTATGCTATAGATACAATTACTATTATCGTTTTTATTAAACAAATTATTACATATATGATTAAGAAACATTGAGTGATCTTAAAATATCAATAATAAAAAGATAAAACTCTATACGTATACCGACCTATGTATGTATGTTATTTGAACTAAGAATAATTAAAAAAAATCAAAAATCAATTACCTTTCTTATACGTGATCTATTCAAATTATTTTCGAAAATCTTTATGGTTTTTTTAGTGAGATCCTTTGAGGTTGATTGTGGCTCTGCCATGTACTTACATATCTAGGGTTGTAAATCCTTAGCATTTTTTCGTGCGAGTTTCTATTTAGTTTGTAATCTGAAGTGTGTTCTTTATTTTCTAATGTCTGAGCTCAATAATATTTTATTCTTGAAGGAAGAACATCCAAATATAAATGAATTTGTAATGTGAGCGACATCGGAATAATTCCAGGGACGTCCGCATTATTATATATATATATATTTTTTTTTTTTTTTTTTGGGGGTTGTTTTCCCGATTTTATTTCTAAAAAAATTCGTAGTTATTCACAAATTCAAAAATTGACAAGCACATATTACATTTTTTGGAAAAAAATGTAATATTATATTTTTCCAATAAATTAAATTTAAAAAAAAAAACTTACATCTCTTAAATTTGAAAATTTATATATTTTAGAAAGGAAATTGAAAATTTATATATTTTGGGGGAAAAAAAAATTCCGATATGAAATGTCAATTATTAAATTTTTTATAAAAAAAAATTCAAATGTTAAATTGTTTAGAATTTTTTTTTTTTAAATCCATCGTTATTCACAAAAAGTTTAATTTTTGATTAATAATTTCAAATATTTAGTTTTTTTTCCTCTGCTGCATAATTTGCACGAAAAAAAAAAAGAAATCTTTCAAAAAAACAAAACAATGTACCTTTAATTTAGAGTTAAATTTTTTTATTCTGGGCATTGAGTGACACTTGTGTTTATATACTACATTTGACAGCTGCTTGCAGCTAATTTAATGAGATGTTATGAAAACTAAGCTCTCTAACAGTCTTCAAATTGTCAGGATTACCTAGTTAATTGTCAAATTCTTTTTTTTGTTTATACCCAATGTGCGTACAATAAACAACCCTATAAATACCCCTATCCATTTATTTTAAAAATGTTTACATGCATTTTTGTGTTAAGAAGGAAGAGGAACAAAGTCTTATACCATTCCAACCTGAATTTGCGAATTAGGGTAAAATTGGAGGAAGGTTACCTAATTTCTATGTTATTGTTTTATATCTAAATAGTGTATTTAATCAGGAAATCTGAACAAATATGTATAATTATAAATAACAAACGTCTCATGAATTTTAAGGATAAAACATAAGTTAGTATCAGATTATTTATAAGCATAATTAAAAATAGGTTTAAATCCAGGTAGTCCATCAACCAGAGTTTTTTCAACAGGCATACGCAAATATTTAAATTATTTTAGAACGATACATTTTCTTATGCCCATCTCAGAATACTTTCCTGGTATCTTGCGTTCCTTTAGGTGTTGTCGTTTCATTAGAAAACAAACTATGAGTGAACATCAAAGGAGGAAACTTAGACTTAAAGACATTTCAATATTTTCACATTAACACAGGGCTGAAAAGTCCCGGGTATAACAAAGAAAACACGTTTTTTTTTCGTTCAAAAATGTTTTTTTATAAATTATTATTGTATTTTATTTTATTTGGTTTATAGAGCAGAGTACTCATAACACTTTTAAAGCCATGACTTAGCTTGAAGAATATACTTCCTAATCAAGAAGCAGTTAAAATAAAAGGATGAAATTTGTTTATCATCTATTGTTTTGGAAATAACTAAAGTAACCTGTCACATAGCACAATAACTCACAAACTAAAGCACATATTGTCATGAAATTTTGACAACTGTCTTTTGAAGGTGGTTATGAACTGAAAATGAGGTGAACCAAGAAAGAAACAGTGAATCCCACCAGGACTTTTCAGCTCATGTGTTAATTCAGTGCTCTTTTAAATATATTTGATTATCTGAGGATTTGAACGAGAATCGATCAAAATAATCAAGCACTTGGACTTGTACTAAAAGGATTTTTACCACCTTCAGGACTGAAGCAAAAAAATTCAATCATTTCTAATTTTTTTTTTTTAATTATGCGTAGATGTTCTACAACTGATGACTCGATTTTTCTTCTTTTTTTTTTTCATTTAATGTCAGATTCTCTAGTAGGTATTTCTACCGTTATTTATATACTTTTGTAAGTTATAATATAAGCAAAAAACGTTCATACCCCATTTCTGGCAAAATTTAATGCTAATTTCACATACGGGTTTTATAATATTTGATGTGGGATTACTTAGTCGTGAGGAAACATCTCTTATATTGTCTTATTAAGATACAATTTTGTATATATTTTCCAGCTTAGAAATAGAATAATAATTATGAAACAATTTAAATATTTTAATTGTTGAAACACGTGAATTAGAAATGCGTGTTTAGCACATAATTTACAATTATAAACATGTATCAAACCTAACGTATTTTACTTATATCACTTGAATAATTATTTCATTGGGATTTGACTATCATTCACACTCTTCCTGTTCATTAAAAAAAATGAAAGTCATGTAATTTAGTTTTGTTCTAATTTAGTTTGCTAAACTTTTTCCTTTGCCAGATTTCCATATTGAGATACCGCAGATGACGTTAGTATAGGTATAATTTTTCTTCGTCACGTATGTATTTTTGTACTACCATAATTAATCTTGTAAATTCCTTAGAAGTAGCGCAGTTAGTTACAGAGGAATCCGTGGTGTCTCTAGTGCACAATTAAGTATTATTCTAGGCAATTAAATTTGGACAAAATTGGATTGAAGAACAAGATAAGAAATGTATTGCTAAGTGAACGCCTTTCACAGACCTTTTCCATTAATTATTCAATTTTTTCCCGTTTCCCGCTCAAGAATGAAAAGAAAGCATGGTCAAACCCATTTTCCGTTCAGTAACAATGCCTTGTTGTACATATCAATAATCTGTTGAGAGTTTATTCCTTTTAAGATGGTTTCCCTGATTTATTTTTCAACGTAAATCTTCTTCTTTTTATTCACTTGCTTTTATTATACTCTATCATAATTATATCCTTCAATTAAAAAAAAACCACAAATATCTCTTGATGAAAAAATACTTTGAAATAATCATAACTATCTACAAAAAAAATCCAATGGTTCTCCCTAGAAATAGGCAATCATTCATGAAATCTGAAATAATACATTATTAACATATATCTAAATACCTACAATGCATATTCCAAAATTTATGATAGAATGCTTCTTTGATATGGATTGAACTTTTCTTTTAAGCATTTCTTTGAGGCATATTTCAGTTTAAGCAACTAATCATCATTATTATATAAAAAATGTCTTAGAAAGTGGGAACGGCTTATTTTAGTCGGCAATATGAAAAAGTTTGTATTTTTATTTTCCAAAGTTGCTTTATTATTATTATTTCATTCTTGAGGACTGTACATTTAATCTCTACTACATATGTTCATGAATGACGGAGAGTAACAGGGGAAGGGTGTAGATTGCTTCTCCTGAGGTATAACTGTATGTCCGTGTTGGACTCGAAGTGGAATTGAGGATCGATGTTAGAGTAATTCTAGCCTATATGACCTTTCTATATACGGAGTGGATTTGTGTTTCTCTCCTTCCTCTCACAGCTGCTTGCAGCTGATTTAATAAAACGTCATAACAGCTAAAATCCTCTCCTCTCAAAATTTCTTCAAATTATCAGGATTGCCGCGTTTACTTTTTGTTTATTTTATTTTTACATACCGCTGCAACAGATTTTATACCTCACTACTTATCATTCCTCATACATAGACAGTGTTGGGTCCGTCCTTAGGTCTGTCAGTCATTAGAACCGGTCCTTAACTGTTGGCCCTTGGAATTTGTCATATATGAAACATGTACTAAGAGTACATCTCTTGTAAAAATATGTGTTTTTTTTCAGGTTACTTAGTTATATAATTTATTCAATCATATAATGGAATGGTTACAAAAAGGAAAATCAGCCTCATTGACGTCACCAGGGATTGATTTCCTTTCTTTAAGGACCAACAAGTGGTAGGGGACTGGATGGGATCGGAGTGTACCTCTGTTTTAAATAAATACCTACAAAACAATTGACACACTCCCTTATTTTCGTCTCCTTTTAACCCTCATTGAAGCTACAAAATTATGAGACAATGAGAGGTTGCCTAAAAATCATAGTCAACCTCTTGGAGGAGTTATTTTTAAGGATACTAAAGGAATAAAAATAAAAAAGATGAAGAAGATTTGCTTAAAAATACATACTTTAATCATATAAGTGAACCCACCTTTACACAACAATCAATCCACAGATTATCATAATATATTTACTCAATCAGAGTATAACTCAGTCGTTGAGAAGGGATGCTCAAGTGTTGGGTCAGATAATTATTTTTAAAGATAGGTACGTTTATTGCTGAGTCATTCTATGCACACAATGAAATTTTTATTCAATAATAATACTTCAAAAGACAATAAAATACCTACTAGGTCTCTATTTATGTGCCTTACGTATCAATATGTAAATAAGCCCCAAAGATACGATAAGAAGGACAAAATTAAGGGTCAATTCCCTAATTATTTTGATACTTTGGAAAGATTAAGTTGAATTTATTTGTTATTCTGAAAAATATGCTGATTCATTGATAAACATTAGAGTGTTTAGTTTTTGGGATGTCCTTTTTGTTCTGCTAAAACACATTTTATACAAGGAACTATCGAGAAAATCCCTATTGAACACTTCAACATTTATCTTTATTTTGAGATTCTCTTGTTATATTAGACATCAAAGTACCCATTTTCAAAAATGAAAATGCCCAAAACTTTGAATAAATATTGTTTTTTATTTTTCTAAGAGTCAATGAACAGAAAAATGGGACAACTAAGGCAATATATTTCTCACCCAAAGATAAACAAAACAACATATAAAAAATAAGGGAGTCTTTATCAATTTATTTCCTGAAACGAATTCAGCAATTTACAAATCTTTTCCTTTTATATGTAGGGGCCCATAGTGACGTCACCCAAGTAAACCAATACCTCCAGCTTCAACTACAGCCTGCAACCTCGCACTGAATCTTGATGAGGAACTTTTTGTCCATATTGACCAATACCTTGAGAATGGAAGAAGTCAACAGTCTTATGAGCACATTAATTGGACAATCTCTACATGAAGCTCCACACATAGTAGTCCGAGAGGATCCGGATAGCAAGAAAACCACATTTCTAACATGTTTAATTTGTCAGAACACCAGTTTTGTACTCAAGGATTGGGTATATTTTTTAAACAGTTTTGGGGGCTGAATCTGATGAGTACACTTTATAAACGCAGATCTTAGGGTTGCCAAGATATTGAGTGCTATACTTTTTCCAGATTTAAAATCCCCACCCGTTATATATTGTTTTTTGTAAAGTCGCACTTTGACGTCAGAGCAAAATGGAAATAATAGATTGTGTCCCTGGATAACCATCAGCAGTAATTTTTATTAAAAACCCTAACGATAAAAAGTCACACGAAAATATGCCAAAATTAATCTTCCTCTGTTTATGTAATATATGTAAGTATATAGGTTGCGAGATTCCAATCTATGCAAATATATTATGTCTATACTTTGTATGCTACATGTTCGATGGAAATTAGATTCTTTATTTTTTGTTAGAGCCAAAATAACCTGTTTTTAGACTCACTTAATTTGTAGCTAATTGTTTCTTCTGTTTTTTCGTTCCTTAAATTAAAATAATTATGGTCTATATAAATAAAGGGAGGGTCACGTTTTATATAAGTATGTTGAAACAGACAAAAATTAGGACATACCAAAAGAGATGTGTGTATGTAGTTTATCCTGGCCTTGAGTTACAAACTGCATTTTATACACTTATTTTAATTATAAATGTAATTATTTTGTGGGAAAAGGGTGAAATTTATTCCTAGAAGGACTCAAAAATCTTTTATTTATGAATATATAGTTCATACATAAATTATACAGGAGTTAATGTATGACCAAAGCTTTTTGGTTTCTCTCCTACAAAATTTAAATTATTTTACGCCTTTATTCTTTAACAAACTTTATTTCTCTTTTTTTATAGTCCAAAAAAAGAGAAAGGCTTAATTGAATTTAATATCAATATTAGCCTCCCCGAATTTCTCTTCTTTATTTTGTGTTTCCCCGAGTTAAATAAGACCCCCAAAGGATTTAAGGCAATAACATAGAGCTTGTAAATTTATTTCCTTATTATTTCTGTTGTACTATAATATTATGATCAGGCCGAAGGAAAAAAAGACGATAAATTGGAATGAATATATTTATGGGCCTAAAGCATTACTGCATTTCACCCCCCGCCTATTCATTACTAATTTATGTATTCCATTATATATGTATATGATTCAATATGTGTAAAATGACAATTATTATGCGTTATTCATTTAAAAACATGTTAAAAATTATTTTATTTATTTAATACAAATCTAACCTATGACCTTTTTATATAGAGGTTATTTCGAAAGATATTAAATTTTGCCATTAAAAAAAGAAATTAAAAATTGACCATGGGATTATGATCTCTTCACTATATCAAATTATTAATTAAAAAAAAAACAATTTCCTCAGGAAAGGTTGGGGGTTTTCTAGATTTATGGCCTTAATTTTCAAAATATTCCACATGTGATCCCCTAAAATATCTTAATGGATTGTTAAAATAATAAGGGAAAACTAAAAGGTATTTGATGATGTTTGAAAAATGACGTTAACAAGTTGAGTGTGACCTTAAAGCTTTCAAATAGTTCAATTTTTAAATAATTGATTCTCAAATATGTTTAATATATCAATTGTGATTTTCAAGCTATAAATTGAGGACAAATCCAAACATGAACCTATAACAAATATTATCAAAAAACTAAAATAATAATTTATCAGTAAGCTTTTGGATTTTTCACACCCGAAAAAATTGAAGGTAACCTTATTCTTGGTCCAAAATTTCATTAAACGTCAATTAGTTTCTTATAGCATTTTTGATATACTTTTAAAAATTGATTTCTGTATTTTAAAATACCTGCTAATACAATTGTGTCAAATATGTTCATTTGCTATGTGTTTTTTTGTAAGTAGTACTGAAGAAGTAGCAGGGTGGCCAAGGGATCGTAGCCGCCCGTTAAGTAATATTTGACTGTGCAGCAAAAGTGACAGGGGTACCAAATTCTGGAAGAAGTATATTTGAAATTAGAAATTCCTTTTTATAAATAATATGTCTCTAATGAAAAAAAGTTAATTGTATAAAAAAATGCATTAAAAGAGTAAAAATTAATGATGGAAGGGGGTAGTGGGCTGTGGACAAAGTGCTTAGGATAAATTATCAATTTCCGAGGGCAAAATGGTTTAATAGTATTACTACAATCCCTAATTATACTTAATTGGTGCAACTCCATCAGGGCTATAGAGGGAAAAAATCCATTTAAATAAAAGATCTAAATTATATTTTCTAAAAAAAAAAAAAAAAATCCTTTAAGAAATTGCTAATTTAAATAAAAAGTGACTTTTTAAATCTGTAGTAGAGGGGTACTATAAGTATCAAGTGGCTTCTTCTGAGAAAATGGTGCCAGTCCGTCACAGTGCGGGAGGAAGCATTATAATTTGCAGACCGATGGTCCCTTACGACCATCAAAAAAATATTTATCTGCATCAAGGTAAAAAATATTAAAGTTAATTCAATAATTTTTTCGGATTAAAAATTTTACTTGGACCTTATTTTGACCTGAATCATTTTGATGAAATTTCTATTTATAAATAATAATATTTACAATGATATTTTTTTATAGTTTTTATATTTATATAACATACAATGACTCAAGGCTCTACAATTAAGTCAGAAACGACATCCTTGCAAATATTTTTGAACCTTTATTCGATCATTCTTTTATTCTAAAAAACGTTAATAATCATACAATAACTACTACTGCTAATAAAAAATAAGAAGAGTAATTGTTGCAAACTTATTTGCAAAATGTATTTATATGAAAAAAAGGGTTTATTGCATTTTCAATGCTAATTTTATATCTTGCCATTATTTTTTGTCCAAGCAACAGTGTATTCCATTTCATTCCCCCTTCTTTTACCCTTTTTTGCAAAAAAATTATTTATTTTAATAATTGTCAATGGATATTTCAAAAGAGACAAAAAATAGTACTATTAAATAAGAAACTGTCAAATTAATGAAATATTTTATATCTAAACTAATCATCCTCATTACGTAATGGTTAAATAAACTACAAAACACATCTATATCTCAAACTACTATCATGGGTATACATATAATATATGTTCGCACAAGACATTAAGGGTCTAAATGCCCAAAAGATCAACAAATGTGATATTTCAAAAAGAAGATTCATGGTGATTTTAATAGTTGTTGTACCCATGGTTAAGAGATGTGTATCAGCTATGTATGTATGCACAATATACATGCTCCAATGTTTCTAAAAGATTCCAGGAGTAATACAAAGGGTATTTTTCTCTCTCTTCAAATGAAGAGATACTGTAACGGTACACACAACTTGAAATGTATGGAGTTATATTCATAAACGCTACATCGCAGATACAAAAGGGAACGAACGTGATAAGGAGATACAAGTTATTACATATCATGCCATATGCCTCTCACGTGTGGAATGAGTACATAGAACATCCTTGGAAAAGTCATTCAAGATTAAAAAAATTTGTTATCAAATTGAGGTATTTCATTGAAATAATTATCAATAGTAATTCTTCAATTATTTTAATTCAAATGGATCGAAAGATCCAATATGTTAATGATATCTCCCAATTTTGAAAATAATATTCAAAAATACAAAAATATTTATAGAAAATTAAAAAATTTATTGTTTCGGGAAAAAATTGGATAAATCGAATGTTTTAGAAATTTTGATTTTTTTGGGGGGGGAGGGGTACAACACTTCGCCCCCCCCCCTGTGGACGCCCCTGTCTTGTTGGACTCAAACTAGAATTGAAAACTAACATCAAAGTAGATCTTGTATATGTTTTTACATTTTATTTTTCGGCTTTTTTTTACAAACATACCGAGAGGGCTTTGTGTAATAGTCAGAGATGTGAAAAAGAGCCTTTTACGGCGAGGTTTGATTACTACAAGCCATGTTAGTTGGCAGCTGTATTAAAAATTTGTATTTTTAAAAGCTCTCATAATTATTCCTTCACTATTATAGAGCAAGGATCTTTTAAATAGATGTGTTGACAGTACAAATGAGTTTTAAAGGATGCCTTAGAAGTTTGTAGTGAAAAAATTACTATAAAATAGTCCCTTTATAGAAAATAATAAAAAAACTTCATTTGGATGAACCAGTCAAATCAATACATATTTTTCATTCCTCTTTATTATTCAAGTCTCGACAGCATGTCAGCTGTTATGATATTCCTAACGGTCATGTAATTTTTTTAACATTCTTTTATGCGTGATTTCAACGCTAATGGAAAGGTTCTTTTTTAAGATCTCAAACTTTAATGTACATATGGGTTAAAAAATCAGTAGTTAAACAAACGTTGCTATAAATTTATAGTTACTTAAATATAATAAACTGAGTGTATATGAAAAAGGGAATGTTTTAAATAACATTTTGTTCTACCTATGAAGGTACATATGAAACGTATTTCAAACTCATAACACAATTTTACATAAATAACTACACATTTAATAATTTTAGAAAGCAAAAATTGGGGCCATTGGAACCAGTGTCATATTAGAATTTAAATTTGTGCAATTTTTCTAAATGAGGTAATTGAAACCAGATTTCTTCCAGAAAATAACATTTTTAATATCTTTTCGGAATGGCTAAGAACAAATTATTTAATTATCTACAATCATGACATAGGACATGTTGCCACTTAAATTGTTTACCTTTTTGTATAAAAGTAATTATCCTTAACAAAACCTCCAAACGATTTTTTTTAAAGGAAACATAAATACAGGAGAATTTGCTTCAGAGTAAAATTTGTACCAGAACAACGAATATTTATAAAAGTAAATTTAATAAAGTTTTTCGTTATGGATAAACACAAATTTTAATATTTAAAACTTTGTTTTAGAGCATTTTGTCTGTAATAATCAAACAATATTAGTATGTACAAACATTATGATGAGTCATTCCAACAGACTCCTCCACTTACAAAATTAGTGCTTACAACACTGGCAAGAGTACATCTTAAGACTTGCTGGTATGTAAAAATAGAAATCAAAAATTAAAATAATAACCTCGACCCTTTGAAGAATGTTTGAAAGGGGAATAGCAGGAGCTGTCATAACAGTTTATTATATTTGCTACAAGCTGCTATGTAAAAAAAAGAAATTAAAAAAATATGCAGAAATCCCACTTGTATCTAGCAGGGAGATTGGACTTACTCTACGTCGATTCTCAATTATTTTTCTTGTTCAGCATGGACTTACACTTATTATAACACCAAAGCAAATAATTTCTATAGCTGTACATCTTTCAAGAGCATCTACACCTACCCATTTTTACACTTTATGCTTCTCTCTTTCAGAATGAAGAAATATTGTTAACAGCTTTGGAAAATAAAAAAACATTGAGTGAAGACTACTAAAAATTTAACGCACCAGTAAAAGCTTAAGATTTACAACTCTAAAGAATTTACCATATAATTCTTTTATTGGGTGAGACTGCATGAAAAGGTGTAAAAACAAAGAATACTGATAATTTTATAATTAAATTGTTTCTAAATTTTAATTACATTCTAAAAAAAATAAAGACATATGTAATTCATATGCATATATTTTATTTTCCGAATCTAGTTTTTCTATGGACTTATGCAGATTAGAGCAAAAAAAATTTACGGAACTGAAGTATTATTTCATTTAACCACATCTATCATGCCTGTACTCTTAATAGACAATTTATATATAAAATCCCTTGCATATTATAATCTTCAAACCTTAACTAATCTTCATGTCAAAATAAGAAGGCTTTGTGATTTAAAACTTTTCTTGTTTGGGAGAAAAGGACATGCCACTTCAGTAATTTTTGTGCTTACAAAATTTGATTAAGCATAATATGTTAACTCCTACAAACAAGACACATTTTAAATCACAAAACCTCTTCATTTTGACATGGGTATTTGTGGATCGTTGAAAATTATAATATGCAAAGCTCTTAGAAATAATTACTTGTACACACATGATACATTGGTAACCCACTTTTATCTAGATTTGACTGCTTACTAAAGCGATTGAAATTAGAGATTCAACATAATACATCGTTAAATATAACAATAAATTTGCATAAATCATTTCATAAGTTTTTCAGCGTTTGTTTACAAAACATTGATGTAATCAATCAAGTCGTGACTTTACTTATTCGAGCTAGATATATATTCTTATTATAATTTATGTCAAGAGTAGTGTTGAATTGGCCTTTAAGTATTCGGTTTAGCCCAGTCCAGTCTTAAAAACAGTCCTATCAGACCTTGAGACTGATCCTTAAGACTGTCAGTACCAGAACTGATTAGAAAAAAAAAAGAAATATAGTTGCGTTGATCGAACTTTATAAGTTTTTAGAACTGAGATGCAGGACTGAAATGGACCTTTAAAACGACGGGACCGTAGTTTTAAGTACCTTTATATGGTCACTAGTCATAAGTAAATACCTGCCCAACAATTAATATGTACTTATTTTAGCACACAAATGATTTAAGTCCATGAAATGATCCTGGATGAATGACGAATCAAGTTTATTTACAATCAATTATTAATTGAAACCAAAAGAACGTATTTTAGTAAATGTATACGGGCTCATAATTGATGGTGAACTCCAGGCGGTGGCGGAAGCTACCTCTCACCCTCTTGATGTACTTGGTGCTCAAGGAGGCCCAGGCCTTGTTGACCGAGGGCTTCAAGGCGGGGTTGCTGTTATGGTGTCTCCTACAGGACATTGACTAAACGCGCTCTTAGATGGAATAGTCTAGGGGGTTGAGGTTTGGGCTTTGTAGCAGCCAGGATTCCTTTGCTCAGAAGTGCATGTTGGCTTGGAGCCCCTCTTGGGGTTTCGTTGCTGTGTTGGCAGTAGCTCCATCTTGTTGGAACAACCAGGGAAAATTGCAAACGATTGGTTTGATCCAAGGAAGAACTTAGGTGTCCATAGATTTGACATATTCATCAACCTTCAGCCTATATCCTAAAGGGAACCACACGGGATTCATGGCCTTCCTGTTGGATTCAACTAGGCCTAAGATAAGCCCTGAAGTAGGGTGTATGGTGGTAAAGACTTATCGGTGCTTCTCTGCAACATCCCCAAATGTCACTGCTTGATCATTCTGGCTGTTGAAGATAGAATCAACAGTAAAGGACTTTGCATCATTTTATCTACTTTTCCCTCAGCAGAGCCACCGAAATACACCGCAGAGACTATCCTCCTGCCTTTTTTTAGAGCCCTGGACACCACTGATGAAGACTTGTTCATCTTCCTGGCCATGTCAGTAATTGATGATTTTTTTTAAGGACGACTTCAGGCGGTTGACGGACACGGATGTTTCCTGCCTACTCCTGGAGAGTGTCTGAGGTTCTTACTCAGCAAAAAGGCAACATCATTTTATTACCTAAAAATAAGGACCTAAATTGGCTGAAGACTTAATTGAACAACGACAGCTCATATTTTTAGGAAAGAATTAGTAGCTGATGAGTAAAAAACACTTTAAAAGTTGTCATAATAACAAATAATGTTCACGTAAATTTATTTCTACTTTCATTTTAATGATTTTTTTTTTTTTTTTTTTGGGGGGGTATTTAAGTATGTATGTACTATTATATACATATGTGCGTAATTTATGATTTTTGCATAGCCTTGATATTATATATATATACGTATAAAAAGCATGAAAAATAATTAAAAGTTTAATTTTTTTTTTTCTTTTTGGCTTTAAGGCCTACGAGTTTTTATTATTATTGTTATTACTGTCTTTTGTGCATACCTGTAAAAAACAATGCTGACGTGACCTGTTTTTAGGAGTTATTTTTACCCCTTGTTACTTCCCTGGGCTATTTAGTCCCTTCAATAATAAAATTGATATTTATAATTATATATAAATCTATATTTGCCCTTTGTACTAGTTGTGATATATGATACTAAATTTAAGCATCAGCAAACAAATTGAATATTTCTTTAATATGATCTGCAGTTATACTAGAATAAAAGAACCAAAAAATATCAAAATAATCTTGATCAAGGACGTTGATAGCCCCTTTTGGGGAAGGGGGCTCAAGCATCCCCCATTTCCCCCTATATATGTATGTTAAATACAAGTAGCAACTTGTATAAGCAAATTGTACAAGTTGTTATTTCTTCCTCTTCAACATTGGTCATTTTAATCTATTAATATTATTATGTATTTATGAATAATGTAACTCTGAGCATTTACACTTTATAATGTGCTACATAAAACATATATTTAATATTTTGTTTTAAACTAGTCAAAAATGACAGTATTGATACGTCCGTTATTGCATGATGCTCATCCCCAGTACAGTAAATCCTTCATTTAAAACTATTTATCTTATTTTTGGTTGGAATTTGTACAAGGCACATTTTGAAAGTTGCAATTTGTACACAGTATATATAATAAACCTATTTATATATTTAATTGTATAATGGTCAGGGTTGGTGATTTTTTTTCTTTTTTAAAAAAAAATCCAAAAAATAGATTTTTTGAATCAAAATAATTATACGTCTTAATAACAAAGGATCAAGATGTAAGGAATTTCCATATTTTCAAATGGTTACTTTAAATCTTTAAGTTTATAACAAAAATAACAATTAAATGAAAAATAATATATCGGTGAGAAGATTCGTTTTGAATGAATTTATATAATTATATTGAAGGATTGTGGAGTAGTTACACGCAACTGTTATAATGCTTATGTTGCAGCACTTTTTCCCTTTTGTTGTCAGTTGAGGCGATATACAGGAGACGTCATTAGGAGCCAATATACTGTGTAGTTTTTTGTGGGGTTTGTAATGTAGTTTTCGTTGAATATTTAGTTGCAATTTTGTATTGACTTGTAAAGGATGTCTTCTGGTTCTGGACCTTGTAGAAAAAAATGACCCTATGTGGAACTTTTTCAAAAATTACAAACAATATCTGTAAAAAGATTCCTTGCTAAATGCTAGGACTGTAACAAAGCACACCAGGAAACAGAAGAATGTCAAGACTCAGGTTAGAAAATTTATTTACAATATTAAATTCCACCTATTCTAATTTTCATATGCAATGGACTTATACGAAGTAGGATACAAATGAATAATTCCATGCCCATCCTTTTTCTTTATTTTACTATAATTCAGAGAGCTAACAACTCTTCGATTATTCTGGGCCGGCGTTGCTACCACAAGCAAAGATATATCTTTGAAAATCCTCCCCCACTTATGAAATGGCAAGAACCTCTGGAGAAAAACCAAAGGTGTATTTTCTTGGCTGGAACGTCCATCAAAGGGAAGCTAGAGTACGTTGGTGAGATCTTCAATAGTGGGATTAATCTAACTGAATGTCAAAAAAAAAAAAAAAAAAAAAAAAAGGCGAAGAATTAAAAAAATATTGAGTTTCACAGGCGTGAATTAGGTCCTAGAGACATATTTTTCAACTATTTAAAAGGGATTAAAAATCGAAGAGTTCGCTTCGTACAAGTTGACAAACTGATCAAAACACAATACATTCTACAGATTAATCGCAAGAGAGGAAGTACCAACTGTAAAAATTCTAAAAAAGTCTATCGAATAGAAACCTTAATATTTCGTTTATTAGTTTAAGTATAGAGTTGTCACTAATACACTTACGACAGGAAGAATTGATGGAAAAAGTCCAGAATAAAGAATTTTTT
This sequence comes from Lepeophtheirus salmonis, assembly GCF_016086655.4. Classification (NCBI taxonomy): domain Eukaryota; kingdom Metazoa; phylum Arthropoda; class Copepoda; order Siphonostomatoida; family Caligidae; genus Lepeophtheirus; species Lepeophtheirus salmonis. The sequence continues at coordinate 45,477,314 of NC_052131.2, forward strand.
TTTTACTGCAACGCCTGTTTAGAGAACCGGAGGGTTCATTTTTTGTCAGAATGTGAAAGCACAAGATAAATAAGAAACATGATTTTCCATATTATGGAGTTATTTTATATCAAATACCTTTTTATTTTATTTACATGGGTCTCCATCAAGACAAAATTAATGTTTTGATTACGAAAGTTTTCATCCTTTTGTACAAACTTAGAAGTACACAAACTCCAATACCATATAATTTTATCAGACATGTAGAGGCAATTTTTACACCAACGAAGACTAACATAAACTACGATTAGATCAAGGATCATTTAATGTTTATGTTTAATTTTTTAGTATTCCCTGTTTTTATATATTCTGTTGTGGTTTTATTTTTTCTTTCAAATTGTTTTTAGGATGACCTGCATGCAGGTAAGATAGATTGCAAATAAAGTTGTAAGTGTGTACAAAAAAAAAAAGAAATAATAGATCAACTTGATTTGAATCATCCAAACCTGATTACAGTGTTAATAATTTTTGGGCCTATGCCCCCCACTCAGTTTTTAGCAATGATAGCTGACAATGGACTTACTCAGATGCCAATTCTCAATTCTCTTCAGAGTCCAAAAAGACTTACACAAATAACTCTGCAACAAATCCACAGTGTTCCTCTTCATCTTTCACACACTAATGATTACCTTATGCTTATTATTCTCTCTTAAAGACTTTAATATTAATGATAACAGCTTTGATTAATAATACACTTCTACAGTTTGCAACTACAAAAAGACACTCCCTCTTCCATTATCATATTTTTTTCATCTCTGAACAATTGGCTGACTTGTATGGGGGGCATTTATAAAAGCGAGTGGGAGAGAAAAAGAGTTATTGGGCGAGCCAGAAAAGGAGCGGGTATCTGGCTTTGCACGTAACACATAAAAGAAAAGTGCTGTTTTCTCTCATCCTCAGTCAGCCAATGTATCGGGTATATTGTTAGGTAGCACGCCATAAGGGAGTGTAAAATTTTAGTAGTCCGAGTAAAAATGTACATTTGACGTTGGGTAAGGAATTTTACAATCCTGTTGGTGTAGATAAACAATAAGAACGTAGAATAAAATACTCTGAAACCTGCATAATTAATGTAAGAACTTGTTAATAACTCAGATACGAATGAATTACTTTCCTCTAAAAAAATGCAAGGATAAATCACGAAAAACATATCAGGGGGGGGGGTAAAATCTGATACATTCAAGCAGTGGCCTTAATTTTTTTCTTTGGGGGGGGGTTCAAGCCCCCTAAAAGTGTATAAAGCCCCTTCCCAATTTTTTTATCACATATATCTAAAATTAAACCAATTTAGAAAAGTGATTAAATTACGGTGTTGATAATTTTTGGGGCTACCTCCCCCCCTAAAAATGAAGGTTAGGATAGTTCCTAAATATAAGATATTAGAAGGGCATTTTAGTATCTAGGTTGGATAACAACATAATAATAGGTAAGTAACATAGGATTAAAGTCTTCAAATAATAAAAAATAAATTAAGTAAATTTTAGTTTATTATATTATGTCAAAATCCACGAAATAAAATGTTAGTAATAATAGTTTAGTTTAGAAAAATATTGATTTACTTTTGAATCAATATGCAGGGGTTCTTAATTTTGCTGGCCAATTCCAATGTTTCCACTTAAATAGAGTCACACTTGATAAATATTTATCGAGTTGCAAAGAAATATAACCCCAAATTTTAAGGTCTAATAACAAATTGTCGGACTTGAAAGCCGTACGTCTATTGAGGTACTTCCTTTCTAGTGTACAGAAGTCCATACAACATAAAATGAACAATCGCATTTCAATATCCTTTTTTTTTACTCTATTCAAACATCTTTCCGGTCATATTTAAATCCATTCAATTTACACCAAATTCAATTGAATACATAAATTTCTTTACCCTCCAAAAAAGCAACTCTAAAACACTTAACCCCTAAAATTCTATTAATACAAACAAAACTAATTAAATATATACACATTTGAAAATGTCATTAATTAATAGTCAGAGTACAAAATATGGCCCCAGACTTTTTAAGAGAGCGAAGAAATAACATAAAACACAATTTATGTAACACATTTTAAAACATTTTTAAAGACATTTGAGCAAAAAAATCAAAGCATTATCGACCTCCCCCCTCTCCTTCTTACCCCAAGTGAGTTATGTCCCTCCATTTTACATAAATATATGTATACATACAATGTATGTATGTATAAACGAATCCCCATCTTCATTCATAACATTAAAACGCTTTTAACATTTCAATTGACAAGTAATTAAATGATAAAATAATGATGATATTTTTAGAAAAGCTTTTAATCCCTACCCAATATAATAATAAAAACAAAAATTAATGGGCAGAGTCCAATTTTACATTTTTTTTTAAATGTACATACATTTTTTTCTTGCTTTTTAAACTCTGAACCTCCTGGGTGGATGAGCCGGGATTTTAAGTTTTGCTTAAGTCAGTGGTTCTTAATTCTTTTTACTTATACTATCCCATTACAAAATCTCAATCTATCGTATGAAAAAGTCAATTATTTAATGACTTTATAAACAATAATTTATATTTAAAAAATTAATCACTATACAACGTAATATAAAAAAAATATATTAGTATTTTCATTCGCATTTTATAAGAAACCTCAGTGAGTCTCCCCATAACGTCAGAACGGTCCAAATATCCAACTGGGGCCGGTTAAGAAGAACTGGGTTAGTAAGACTTAATAATTACTTAAAGATCCAGAGTTATACATTGGATTTTTCGAGGAGTTAAAAGTGTAAGTCTTATGGATCAACATCGGAATAACTCCTATCCGTGTCTTTACAACATACGGAATTTGATTTTTGTATTTCCTTTTTTCTCATAATTGCTGAAATCTAAAAAAATAAAGTTGTCAAACAGTCGTGATAGTTACTCTCTGCCAAAACTTTGGCCAAATCGTCAGAGTTACCATGTCATTTTTCAGTTAATTATATTTTTATACACCGCAAATCATATTATATGCAACTTTAATCATATTATTGTAGTTGTAAATGTCGTAGATTTAGTATGTGCTTTAAAGAAAAATTTATATCCAATACAAGAACCATAATTACCATTTTATAAAGAAAGCTTTGTTAAATTAAGTAGGTGCATGTTATTTAAAAAAAAATAAGCTACTCTATTTACATTGTTTGTATAGGTAGTTAGTTAATAAACACTGCGTGTATTAGTAGACGACTCAAAAAGTTTTCCAGATAGGTAATTAGAAGTGTTTCTTACTTTAATTAATTATTTACAAATTTTGGTTGTCGTTTGTCAAATTTTTAATCCATTGTTGTTCCTCTCACTATCTTCTCCGTACTTTTTTATGTTTGCCTTTCTATCTCTCATTTTTGTAATATTTAATGTGTTACAATAAAATAAGTAGAGGCACAGGTGAGATGATGGTTTCCTTTAATACAACACGTCGAACTACTACAATCGAGTAGTTTATTTTATTTTTAATTGAATATTTCTTACAAAAACTAGGAATTAACTCATTGTATTAGAGACATCTAATTGTTAAGACATTAAAATTTGAAAAATTTAAACTTCAATGTCCATGAAGGTACAATATGCCAATCCGTAATTATACATCATTTTTTTTTTCAAATTGTTCCACTCGTTTATGCATCTTAATTGATCGTGATATGACATTTCAACACTAGGAGCCCCATATTTTTTTTTAAACTATCAATGGAAATTTCATATAAGTCATTTACTACAATTAAACTTTGTGATATTTATTGTATCATAAAAAAATATAAAATTGTAACAAAAAAATACTTTCATTTCATGAAAAGGTCTTCCTTTAATAAAACATAATTAAAGTTAATTACCACAATGTATCTATGCCCATAATTATTATAACAACAAGGGGCTCAACATACCCCATTTCGTAACTCAATAAATGAGTTTATCCATTATTGTGATCTTGAACGGCTGTCTATCGGTGAAAAAAGTGTCGGGGAAATAAGTTCAAATCTTTCCAGACCTCTGTAATATTTGATATTAATTATATCAAAAAAAGTAAGTTTCTTTTTTTTTTTTAATCTGAACATTTTGATTACATTCAATAGTCCAAAAATTGGTGTTTATGATCGATTTATTTATTATGTTATCACATGACGAGATACTCCTTTAACAAACGTAATACACTAAATTTACCTTATGCAAAGTTATAAAGGACTTTGTAGAAAAGTAACCGCTCCATCAATGTTGGTCTATTAATTCAAGAAACCTTTGTGGATTCAAGCAATGATTAAAAAAATATAGCTCTACTAAAAAACTGTTCTTCTTCTTTATTTAATCGAGAGTCTTTGATGACTAACGTAAAGATAAGATAGAGGAAAGATTTTTTTTTCATATATTTTTTCTTATCTCTAATTATGAGTTCTCTAAAATTCAGTATATGCACTTTTCATCTCTTTTTATATCATGTCTTTTGACTAAAATTCATCTTATGTAATTAAGAACAAGTTCATGTCTAGGAAGGGGTTATGTATATTTCTTTAGAATAGACCAGAAACATAAACTATTAACTAAAACCGTAGTTCATAACATTTTAATCATAAGTATTTTCTAAAAAATCATAGAAGTTATTTTAAAACAAAAATAGATAAACCTAATCGTCTACGAAGAGTATTTCTATTCTATGGGTTACATGAATCCTGAACATAATTTATATACATAGTTTTTGTTTACTTTTGATTTCATCCATCTTCGCTCCTCTCTCCATTGTAGTCTCTTTTTTCTAACCTATTAAAAGGTATTCATTATTGAATAATAATAAAAATATTGGTGATACCAATGGGTTTTGGTGAGCGTCGGATGTGTAAGCGAGGATTCAAAAATAATTCAATGTTAATTGTGAGTTATACATTTAATAAGAAGTTGATTAAATATGTATTTGAACTTTTTCCATTGACAATTATCGATAAAAATAAAATTTACTTTCTTGAGATAAATCAAAAAGAACATATTTGACCACCCTGAAACTATTTTTTTTTTACACGAACGCTTAATGAGGATTTAGATAAGAATGGAAATTTTACCTATATTTTGCAAAAAATAAATAAATATTCTCCTTTATTATTTATTTTATATTTAACAAGAATAACCAATAAAATTTAATTCTTTTCAAAAAAAAAAAAATATATATATATGTATATATATTTGATCAGAAGGTTGACCTTTTGGTTTTGAAGGATTTCTTGACCTATAAATCATGGTTAGGCTCTCATTCCTTTCAGGTAGAGTAATTCATCTCTGACAACTCAAATATTTATTTTTTAGGAGAAAGAAAAATGGCCAAAACTTATCGTTTAGCACATTAATACCGACATGTATTTGGCTTCTTTGTTATGTCCACTTGATGGTTTGTGGATATTTTGAGAGTTTTTGACAAGGTAGTTGACTTCAAATCACCAACAAGTAAAGGTACAACAAACTGGTATTTGCTTGGCCCAAATATTTATTTTTTGTTAGAGAGACTGATAATGATTAAATGTGAAAAGTGCACAATTAATAACGGAACACTTTATTTGTTTACAGGTCAGGCCATCTTTTCAAAACCCAATCAGTGATCACACAACTATACTGATTGATTGTATACATGTATTTAAAACTAAACTCTCTATGAACTGTAGTTTCTTCATGTATAAAGTTCTACAATGGATAATTGGGGGCCTGGATATTTAAAAAATATTACTTTGATTATTTAGAGTTAGTTCAAATCTATATCATAAAATATATTTAACATGTAATGCACAAAAAAACATCTTTGCATAAAAAAAAAGAGTTCACAACATTAATTCTCATAGAGTTATTCTTCATTTTTTTTTCGAATTTTATGTTTCTATTCAGATATACTAATGACTAAATATAAATGTCCTATAGTTCAACTACCTGAGAAAAAAAATATCATAGGATATCCGGTACTTGAAGTTTAGTGCAAAAAGGGATTTTTTTCTTCCTTACAAAATACATAAAAAAACTTCATTTATTACTTTTTCTATTACTAATCTTTTATTCTTTTTTAACAAATTTTAATTTCTTCAAGGAATTCAATGATTTGCAATAAGGGTGAAAGTTTTTTTTTGTATATTGTACATAGACATTGTTTTGTCAAAAATATTGTGTTATTATGTAGAAAATTGATTATTTCAGACGGTACACGGATTTTTCTACTCAAAATTTTAATTTTTAGGAAGACAAATAACCCCGCTAATATTTTTATTAATAATTTGGGCATATTTCTAACCAAATACATGGATAGTTTTTAAGATAACTTATTTTTTTGATATATCTATTCGTTTTCATATCCTATTTTGATTAATTACGTGGAATAAAGTCCCCAATCTTCAGTAAGTTAAATCTTATTGAAGCTCAAAGTAATCTCTAGGAGTAAAATGAGCTCTTAAGAATACATTGAGGAAGATGCTTGCTCTGATAACTGAGGTTACAACGCAAATGTAGAATTTAATTTGGAGCAACATATCTAATTATTTTATTTGAAAAAGTTCTTTTTTTTTTGCAAATTCATAACATTTTATTTTAACTTTGAATTACATTATTTTGAGAAAATAGTATTTTGATGAAAAGTTGTAGAAAAGGTCGTAAAAAAAAAAAGGGGATACATTCCAGTGGCAAAAGTTATTTTCCTTCAATTTTCAAAATAAATATGCCTTTTCAAGTTAAAATTCGATTTAAAAAACATAAAATCCGTCACAAGCTCATAATGGAAAATTATACTCAAAAGAAAATAAACACCCTACACCAATCCGTTTTTTTTCTTCTTACTGTTCCTTTCAGTCCAAAAATTGATATTTACGAGGATCCTTTTTGCTATTGATACCATTTCATACGTTTTTGAATCGTTTATTTTTTATAAAGAAATATTTTATCATAAATGTCTTCGTGTGAAAATCTGTAATATGTGTTGCCTTATACAGGTCAAGGACATTTCCCAACTGTTTTTTTTCTCTTTCTATGAATAATGTCACATACGTAGATCTAACCGTCTGACCTCTTTCTGGCTCATGAGACGGTGTCAAAAAATAAAATAAAATATTTTTTTTAAAACAAAAATATAGCCTCATAAATGTATGTTTTTCTTCTTCTTCTCCTTCAAAGTGTGAGTCTATGATAATGATGAGGTGGAGGAAGAGGGGAGGGGTGCCTCCTGGCTCTCAGGACGACATACTCTTACTCTTCATAAAATACAAAACATTGCGTATACGTAATATACTTTGGAATAACTCACAGACTTTATAGAGATTCTTGATGGAGTTAGAATTTAAAAAATATATATATATATATTGTCCCATTATAGTAGGTCATAATGTTAAAGGGAGCCTCATAATTTGTATGGTGGCTCATATATATTTATAAACAATTAGAACAATTTGCAAAGTTAAAAGTACTATTTGTATAGAAGGAAAATTAAAAATCTTTATGGCACACATTTGAACTTATTTCTCAAAAAAAAAAAATATTGATAACCGATCTATACATTTCTAATCACATAAAGTTGAATTTGTATGACATCAGCGTCTCTCGACATGTTAGGGCAGTCACAGGGGACTGCGGTGTCCTTGGCTTCCCCCTCCCATAAATATTATAAATGGTGGTCTCAAAACTTAAAAAAGGATAAAAGTTAGAAAAAAAAATCAGTCGCATTCTGAAGAGGTACCTAATCTAAAGAAGACCTGAAATCTATTTTCTAAAAAAAAAATCTAAGCTTCAAAATGTTTTATCTCAATGACCTATTTTTGTAATAAACCTGTAGCTTAGTTGTACTAAAATTTAGGCCTGCCCTCCCTTTTAACAATAGTGCTAATTCACCACTGGGCTAGCGTAGACTATTTTGGATCGACTAAAGTAGAGAAACTTGACACTAATTAAAGACTTTTTAAATGGATAAGAAGCACTCGACACCAAAACATTCAAAAAATATGTAAATTGACTTTTATTCCATGATATGATTGGCTCAAGGGCATCAGTGTCCTTATTTCAGACTGGAATTAGATCATCTTTTTAAAGGATTGACTAAAGCAAAGTAATTGTCTCTCAATAAATAAAAATATGTATATTATCATCCGAATCAGTGTCTCTCAAAAGAATTTATTTTTCTGTTATGAGTATCTGTTAATAAACTAAAGCAATAAAAATTGCTAAATGGTGCGTCCTATAGATTTGGTTATCTTATGAATGTATATCGAGATCAAAAAGTTTAAAAACGCCCTATACAAATTCGACGGCCAATCTATGAGCAAAAATCATGTTGTTTAATTGGAGGTATGTATAGAAATTGCATATATATATATATATATTATATAAAATACTGGGCATTTTACTAGTAGAAATAATTCAGGTAAATCTGGTAAGAATTTAAAGAACTTTTTTTTTCTATAAAAAAATTTTAATAATTTTTTCCGAAAAGAAGAATTATTTTATGTTTTTTTAGAAAAAATCAAATATATATTTCAAATTATAAGTTGCAGGGCTCTTCATTTTTACAATTTAGAATGGAGCTTGTGGGTTATTTTACAGTACTTCCATAAAAAACAACACTATCATAGCGTACCTTGCGCACTAAAGTGATGAAACTTGTTACAATCACTGAGGCTATTCATACTGATAAGATGAATTCGCCGTCCAAAACATTTGTTAACCAAGAAAATTTGTGATCCGATACTAAATGTATTTATTTATACTGTACGCATTTCATCTGAAAAAGAATGAGCTTCCATATTCCAAGAAAAGGGCATTGAATTCAAGCAATACTTTTATATATAAAATAATACTAATTTCAATAGAATTCTTCATTTTTAACTCTATGAAAAGGTATTTCAAATAGATTTTTTATGTGGATCATTTGATGATCATTATGATAAGCCATATCTTCTACTAATGTATGCATGTTACCTACCTCATGCAGAAAATAAATCACGCACCGTACAAACACACATATAAATAAAAAAAAACATTCATGCAAATGTATTTATCATTTCGTATTCTTCCAAGATGATTTGCTATTTTGGGTATCAATAGATAAATTATGTATATACCTTTATATATGGGCATTGCTCATCAAAACCTTACTCATTAAATAAGTACTTGATACTCTAATATAATTACCTTCAAACGACAATGAATAATTATAAATATGTAATACATTGACGATTTTTATAGGTACCGTCTTTGAACTAGTGAACTCATCAAACTAAATCTTTTAGCTCTAAAAACAGACGACGTTGAAGAAGAATACACAAGCCCTTGATAACGTATATATGTATAAACATCACAATAACGAAAATAAATTTAAATTTTATTCTTTTTTTATCGTTAATAAGTCTCATTTGTCATAATAAAAATAAATGACTACTAAAGTACTTAAAAAATATTTTTTTCTTCATCTTTTTATTTATTTGAAGTAATGTACATTAACAAAAAGATGAAGACAGAAACAAATGAGCTTGTTTCTTAAAAATATGTATATATATAAATACGCCAAACAGTCCCAGTTATTGGTACTACTGCTATACGGTGTGTATATCAATGTAACTAACATTCGTTGGCAGTTGGTATCAATGTATCCGAATATTATTAAGAAATTGAATGGTTTTTATATCAATATCCTAATTTTATGTGACATGATGAAGATCGCAACGTGCTGCAAGTCGCAATGTGAACTTCAGGACATATTCCAGATTATAAATGTATTACAATCTATAGCTGGCTCTGGGTCGGATTCAAATATGGGCTTCCTTTTTCTAGAACAAGGACACTACCCACCCATCCCTGCTTATAGAAACTGGAAAATAGAGTCCCAAGACCCATGCTAACCAACGCTTCGCAATACCAAATTATACTGGCTATAGGTACAATCCAAGACAACTTCATTATAAAGCTTTTACGAATAGGAAGATTCTGACACTTAATTTTCAAATATTTTTTGTACCGACATTTCTATTTAGTATATTTTCTAAAAGTTCCATCCTAAATAATAAAAGAAAAATATAAATAATGTATCAATTTGAAACACGTGGAAGAAAGTATTAGATTTAAAATAAATGTTTAACATAATTAATAACTTATTGTAATGCATTATTGGATTGTTAGATTATCAAAACATGTTTTCTATAGTTATATGTCTCTAAATACTTATTCAAATCCTACTTAAAATGTTTGTTGGGTTAAAGGCTTAAATTTAACCTGCTTGCTTATAAATGTGTGCAATGACGTATTAATTATACAATGTGGGCTATAAATAAATGTCGTCAAAGGACTTGGCTAAAATAAGTCTAATTAAACGCAAGCTTAACTATAATTTTTTCTAGAATTATTGTAATATATAATCATTATGACTTTAGGGTGCTAAATATGAAGTAGGGGCGTCTGCAAGATTTTTTTTTCTTTTGGGGGGGCAGCTTGGATTTTAGATTTTTTTTTAATAAAATCCAAAAATCATTTTTTTTTCAGGAAAAATGTAAATTAAATGTAAATAAAAAATAATAATAATAATTTCAAATATCAATTTTTATTTCAAAAATCACAACTGTACACCAAAAATTATTACTATTTTTATATTAAAAAAGTCCACAGCTGTTTAGAGAAAATTAAATCTTTTGGAAAAATAACTTCAAATATTGAATTTTTTGCAATTTTTTTTTAAAGTCCACCGCTGTTTACAGAAAATTATATTTTATAGTAGAAAAATTTAAAAATGAATTCTCAAATATTATATAAAAAAAAATGAAATTTCTTCGAAAATATTAAAATAACTCACATCTCTTTACAAAAAAATTCAAACATTAAATAATAAATATTTAATTTTTTGATGAAAAAAATTTAAATATTATATTTTTTGGGAAAAATAGATCAAAAATTTATAGTTATTAACAGAAAATTCAATTTTTTGAAAATAAATAGAAAAGTTAAATTATTTGAAAAAAAATTGAAAAGTTAGATTTCTTGGAACGCTTCAGTAAAGACACTCCGAAGAAAGATGGGACATGAAGGTTACAATAATAATGAATCTTGGGAAATACGCATTCCCAAAAAATAACTAGGATTGGGACATTTTCTAGAAGGTGAGTAAAATAAAACTATTTATCTACAAAAATCCTACCTCCATGCAATGGCACCTGTTTAAAGATCAACATAGCGCACTTTCAATATTGTTAACCAATAAAAATACAATCTGACATCCCCCTCCTCCTCCTTTCCCAATGATATGTATATCACCTCTTTCCTTAGAATATTATTATCTCAGTAATGTTACAAAGTGGATTTTCATCAATGTCAATACGATATTTGAGAATCGACTTATTCCTTTTCCATAGTTATTTTGTTGCAAAAGGTCTTTAATTCTTTTTAATCCCATATGTCGGCACCATTTGGCATCAGGGAAATGATATTGGATATCCAATAAAATAATGCAAAGCCAATATTTGCTTATGTTTGTTTGCTATAAATAAATAGGAAATAAAAACATACCAGCTTCTAAATACATTTATATAAGTATGTTTTTGCTACTTTTTCGCTAATAAAATATCCGCAAAATCCAATCTATATTTACTCATTTACCTTTTATTGATACCTTTATGTGGTCACATGGGTATATGTACCTACGTGTGTTTACATACATATGAATAATGTATATGAATGCCATCAAAACTTTATCCAACATTTTGTCAAATGATATATCTTATGAATTTATTAATGACACATCTTTTCAATTAGATTATGATATTTATGTACAATTATATCACTGGAAGAGTTTCGTGGTTACTAATACACACATGTATATGCCCTGCAGTGGAGATAGATGGATGACCTCAAGTTTTTTTGTTTTTTTTTGAATGAGTACACGTTTGTACCAAATACAAAAACCCTTTTACCTTGAAATGTCTTCATTAAAACAATCAGTAAATGAGTCCCGTATCTTCTTAGGCAATGTTAGTAGCTCCCATCAGTTTATTTTATTTTATGAATCCATGTATTTGAAGAAGCAATTAAAAATCCTGTAGGGATATAATCAGTCCATTATCTCTCAATGGGAGGGAAAATAAGTACATTAAAACATAGGTCTATATAACTAAATACATAGATCTGTGTACCAGGTCTATAATAAAATTTTCTTCATTAGATCTGTCCTGCAGTGACCCTCTTTCCCAGGATACGGTCAAATATGTATCTTGGGTTACAACTTCCTAACTATACATATTTCTTATTCATTTAAGTATCTCTCTTTTCTTCATGTCACTAAGCCACAAAGAACAAATAAAAGGTTGAAAAAGAAAGAAAGAAAATCTTCTTGGCGAACCTCCAAAAGGATATGACAGACGCTACAGATTTATTAGGGTGAGAAATATCAACGAGAATCTTCACATGAGGAAGGAGGGGGTACGAATCAATCAGTGACAGACGCAGAATATATCCACATCATTTTTGGGTGAGATATCAAGGATCATTCGATTTTTTGATAAATAGTTAGGATTTACATCCTCAGTAAATTCAAGAGTGTATTGTACGAGACAAAATAATTAAAAGGCCCTCACCAATTCCCTTTCAAATGCTTTCATATGTCTTCAAAAAGATACTTTTTTCCTAATTTTTTTAAATTCACAATGTTAAAAAGGCTCCATATGACCGAATTTTTATATCATATGTTATTAATTTTCCATCAAAGAATATACTCAATCCTGGTCCATTAATTCCACGATTTGAATGTACAGGGCTGCTATAATTATTTTGGTCTGTCTGATTTTAATGACAAAAATGAGACTAATTTTTGATCTTGTCCATTCAAAATGACCTTCGGTATTGCTTATAAAATATGTAAGTTTATAATAAATATATTTTTAATTGACACCCAAAAAAAGAAAAAAAGATATGCTCTCTTGATGTTTCATATTAATTGGTGATCTCTGAATTGATTTGGATACCTGAATGTTTATAAACTGATTCTTAATACTGCGTTGGTCCCAATTATTTTGGTAAAGTCCAATCTTAGGAAAAGTATTATTGGCCCTTGAGACCGCTCTTAAGGACTGTCGTCCTTAAGTGTTTACAAAAAATATCGATTAATAGAGCGTATTAAGATAAAGAAATGAGATCATATATGTATGTATTAAGAACAATGCACATATTTTGCAAAACATGTTTCTATTTTCTTTAAGTTGCATCATACGGAAACATTTTAATTTTACTTAATTAAACATTATTTATAATAATAATTATATTGGAATAATTAAAGAAAGAAAACCCCCTCAATAACATCACGAGGGATCAATTTTGCATTTATTTTGAAGGACTGACAAGCAAGTCCTCGGTTCTAAATAAGAATCGACACATGATTGGTTGGTTGATAAATTGTATTAAATTGGAGTCTCTTTTATTATTATTTGTGTGTATGTTTTCTTTGTTTCACGTGGTATCCTTGCTCATTTGTAATTAAAAACCAGTTTCATTTTCCAGAAAAATATATATAATATAACTAATAATAACAAAATCTCTTTTTCTTTGTGCATTTAGGCCAAAGATTCAGATAAGAAAAATAATAAGAATTTGTAGAAGTATCATAAAAAAACTTGTCTTTTCTTGTTATTTGATTCAATTTATTGAATGACACATTTTTGAGGGGGTGTTTATCTACAAACTTATGTACATTCACATTACACAGTCATGGAACCGACCCATTTTTTATGAGTGTGTTGTCCCTAAATGTTGTAGTATGATTATAATTCATCATATTCATTCAACAAACCACTTTGTGCAAATGAATTGCGTGTCATCTTAGACACTTGGCCCCCTCCTCTCACCTTCCATTCCTCATTATCATGCTCCTCTTTTTCAAAATGAACGAGACATTCTCTAACTAATGGGTTAAATGAGGCTCTGACATTTATTTTTCATGGTTTATGACGCAATAATTAAGATAATTGCTATCCCTACAACTAAGGACTATATGTATTATATTAAAGTCTATTAAAAATATATTAATAACGAATAAAAAGTAGATATGTGCAGAATATCCAATATGTTACGTCATGAAACTCGCTTTTGATTGGAATATAGTTCAGACAAGATACAATGTTTCCTTTAATCACTATATCACTTATTTTCCTATTAACACAGTTATTATACAGTTGAAACTCTACCTACAAACGTCAATCCCTGTTTATAAGTACGTATGAAAGGTGTGATAGTTAGTAGAGATTCAACTGTATTTTTATAATGGTATTTCACTCCATGACTATCAAAACCTACACAACCAGTTTGCCGAAAGTCCAAAAAATGAATGAAAAAATACTTAAAAGACAAAAATAATGAACACAAATATTTTTTCCTTTTCATAATTTGATCGAGATGAGCTACATAAAGATGAACTTGTTGGACAATGTAATTTTGCAGCAACTGTTCTAAACTACCCGTAATCAAAATTTGGAAAAACTTGGGAATCAAACTCCTCTAATATACATTTATAAAATTGATTTTTAGTATCTCATAAACAATTTATTCATTTGACGTCAAATATTTAATTAACTAATTCTTGATTGAATAATAGTTATTTTAACTTTTTAAACTGTTTATTCAATGGTATTATTGTTGACAACACTACTGAAAGAAAGGAAATAAATTATGTACAAAGTAGGCATGAATATCGTAAACCAAGAAAATAGAAGTTAAATATCTCCTTATCTTTTATAAGAAAACATTACAAAAGGAATCCAAAATAAACGTTTAATATAATTTTAATTCATGCTGAATAAATAAACATTTGTTCTTCAAAACCAGAGTAATGACAATGGGAATAAAAAATGTTTTTAAAGGTTCCATGAGTCATAAAATTATAAGCTTTGTAAATTTGGCAAAGTATATTTTCGTTAAAAATGTCTTAAAATTAGAAGGGCAATTGTCAATATGTCTAAAGTCATTTGATTCGAAATAGTCTTTTTTGGAGTGACTAATGCAGTGTTTCTAACACTTGCCTAAAGACAGAATTTCTAATTTTTTGAAACAAGAAAGTTATTTTGAAAATTGTTGAAACACCACAAGAAAGTTTGAGTAGTGTTTAATTAAGGTTAGGAATCCCAAATCGATTAAGATATAACGCTTTTAATATTATATTTTTAATTTTAATATTTGCATTCTAAAAAAGCTATCATTTAAAAAAATATTAGAATCAGCCAGTTTAAAAAACGGCGATACTAGAGTGCTAAAATTTACAAATGTAAAAGATGTGAAAATCATGGCACTTTGTCACTAGTTTTAATCTTTATGGAAGAATGCCCTTTGATAAATAAGTTTGTAAGAAATTTTGGGCCAGAACGTCTCTATATCTATTTATGTCACAAACAAACCAAATGTATCTCTGTTCAAGGTACTAGTAGGTTCAAAATATGATAAAGATCACAAAAAATGACAATAATGGATATTACGAAGCTAGGATAATCTAAATAGATTAGTAATGTATGGAATACCTATATTTCTAAATTTGATATTTGCATCATTCAAATGGTACTAGATAAGGTACTTTTGCCGTAAGCTATATTTTGTTTTACACAATGTCGATGCGGGATTTTTTGCTTCATATCTTTTGGGTCTCAACTATATTTCGCCATTATGGATATACCAAACAAATAAATGAGATTTATACGTCGTTATTTTTTATTTTTGGATAAAAGTGATATTCCCTCTAAATTTTTAATTCAAACTATGTAATTTTTATAACCTTAAAACAATGAATGGTTGTAATACAGGGGCATCCGTAGGGACTGAGCTGGAGGAGTTGTAGCCCTCCCAAATTAAGTAACTTTTTTTATTAGAAATTTAATATTGGATTTATAAAAAAAATTTAATTTCTTGTTAATAGTTGTGGAGTTTTGAAATGTTTTTTCAAAAAATGTAATAAATGAAATTTCTTAATTTTCGGATAAAAAAAAAACGAGCCAAAAACCAAGCCCCCATTAAAAATATAGTCCAGTGGAAGCCCCTTTAATGCAGTGATTTCACCATCATCATGATACAGAGTATGTCAGAAGAAGAGGTTGTAGTGAGGCAGACTACTGAGAGGATTGAGGGAGGCACTCAAAGGTTGGGTCATAATTAACAGCATCCTGGATCCTATCGAAGTGTGAATCACTGATCTTTCAGCATAATATGCTTTTTCGTAATAATAATCCATCATGAGGAAGGATAATGAATAATTAATTACTGTAAAAGTGATTTCTACTTCTTCTATTCGAATCACTGTCGGTTTTGTTTATTTTTCTTTTTCTGATTATATTATCAATAATATAATCTATTTTGTCTCTTGTTCGAAGTCATAACATAGTGAGATTTTGATGGCGTGGTTTGAAATTTTGGGGCATAATAACCCCATTATTCCTAGAGAAAACAATCTTTTTCTGCTTTTATTATAATAAACATTACATATTTTGGTTTAAACCTTCAAAGAGAACGTATAAATATCATCTATTTAAATATTAAGTCGAAATGGCTGCAAGGATAAAGTACCAGACACCCATCCGAATATCCCAAACTTTGATATTCTCTCACATCCCCATAACCCTTTTTTTTAGATATTCAATACATCACGACTATAATTTGTATAATGTAAATATAGGTCAGGGAACCCTTAGAGTTAATCCCTTCAACCGTTCACTTCCCTCCCTTAGAAACTTTTTTGTATTATATACATAAAGAAATATTGATATAAAATATTGTCAAAAGAAAACCCGAGTTTCATACGTATAGGGTATAATATGTAGGTACATCTTGAAATATTGTGAATTTCTTATTACTGTTACTACTAATAATGCTACAAAAATATTTCTTATACATACATTCTGATATAAATAAGTAACTGAATAGGTACAGAGGGAGAAAAGGAGTCTGTGTTATCTTTGTAGGAATATTGAAATACCTGTATACATAACATATTCATATCTCTTCAGTATGTTTGTAATATATATTCATAAAAAGGAGAGGAGAGAATGAAAAGATAGATAGTTCGTCTTTGAAGAAAAATGAATATATTACTACTATTCAAGCAACTCTTTCCATCCATCTATGTATGTATGTTGTATTTACATATTTATCAGATCGTAAGTATGTGTGAATTTTCAATTAACTTCAACATGACTGAATGAAACATACCTACATCTCTATCTATCTATTAGTGTTGGATTTCGATCTAAAACTCATCAAAGGCCGATCTGAAATTATTATGATTTTTAGAAGACTGAACTAATTGGCCCTAGATCCCTTTTAAAAAAAAAATAATTAGGTCGCATTTAAAATTCAGTCTGGAACGATTCTATAGATAAATTCGGGATAACCTCAGTTGTGTATTAAAATTGGGAACATGGACATACATTAACGTAAAATGAGGTTAATTATGTTGCAAGGGCCGTCCACAGGATTATATTTAAGGCGTAGGGAGGCTTGGGTTTTGGATTAATTTTTCATAAAAAAATCCAAAGCGTTTCAAAAAAAATGTCAAAAAATCAATTTCAAATATAATTTTTTTTTTAATTTCAAAAATCTATATCTTTTAAAAAAAATTGTAATATCTATATCATTTCTCAAAAAATCCAAATCTATTCTCAAAAAATTCCAAATATTAAATTTTTTCCAAAAAAATTCAAAAATCGGTCTGTATATCAAGACCAAAAAATATCATTAAATACATTAAGACTGAAAAACATTGGTCTATATATTGAGACCGAAAAAAAATCTATCTATACAGGGTGTCCACGATCAATTGGAACTATCTTAAAATTCAACTTGCTTGATAAAAATGGAATTTGGAGTGTATTTGTTAATATGAAAAAGTTTGACATGATATTAAACAATAAATTTATTCAACATGTCCTCCCTCAGCAGCCACCATCTTATCCATCCTGCCCCTAAAGGATTTGCATGCCCTGATGACTTCTGCGGAATCGACAGCATTCCACTCCCTCGTAATGGAGCCCTTCAGGGCCGCGATGCTCTTGTGGCTGACCTTGCACACCTCCCTCTCCAACTTCCCCTACCAGTAGTAATCACACGGATTGAGGTCGGGTGAGTTGGAGGGCCAGGTTTTGCGATCCCAGAAAGTGATGTCGGGGGAGTTGAAGAGGTTAGTGGTCCTCAAAGCGATGTGTGCGGGCGCTGAGTCTTGTTGGAATATGAACTCCCTCCCAGCGGCCGTATCCTTCATCCAGGGGATGACGAACTCCTCCATGACTTCGCAGTACCTTATCGCGTTAACCCTTTCCTTGGGATTGAAGAAGAAAGGAGGCATCACCTCACCGGTGCTGCAGATGACACCCAGGGTCATCACGGAGGCCGGGAACTTTGTGGTGAAGACTGCAGGGACCTCTTCTCTCTCCTTGGCAAGCCACCTGTCATTCTGGACGTTGTAGCTTCTGGAATCCAGTTCTTCTCGTCGGAGAAGAAGATGATTCTTCCTCCATGGCTCTTCAGGTCATTGAGGAGACGCTTACCGTTGGTGAGCCTGGTGGCCTTCATGGATGCCGTGAGGATGTGTTGTTTGGCCATTCGGTATAACCTGTACCCGAGGTCCTCATTCACTGCCTTGGAGACCAGCTGCTTGTTCAGGAAGTCCCCGGCGAAGCCTTGATGGACTTCTGGAGGCCTTCAAGGAAGCGGGGAGTGCGGATTCGGTCACTTCTCATGTTGTGGGCCTTGTGGCAGACCTTCCCCTCAACCTCCCAGGGATTGAAGACCCAGTACACCGTGGTCTTGGGGTATTTAAGAAACTTGTAGATAGCAGAGAGCTTGTGTCCCGCGCGAGCCAATTCGAGGATGGTGTCTCTCCTTGCTTGTTCTATGATGACTATTGTTTGTTGTCAAAACAATTATGGTGGAAGTTATATTGTATTATTCATGCAACCTTCTATATTAGTATGATTTAACCCCAAATATCCACAATATGAATCTGGATGAAGTTTAAAGTAGTTTCAATTTATCGTGGACACCCTGTATATGGAGACTGAAAAAATCCGTCCACAATATGAAAGTGATTTAATATCAGTCTATTCTGAACAGAAATAGAGGTCGAAATCAGTTGGAAAAAAATCGATAAGAATCAATTTCATTTAAAATTTGGTCTGAACC
Organism: Lepeophtheirus salmonis; assembly: GCF_016086655.4. Classification (NCBI taxonomy): domain Eukaryota; kingdom Metazoa; phylum Arthropoda; class Copepoda; order Siphonostomatoida; family Caligidae; genus Lepeophtheirus; species Lepeophtheirus salmonis. The sequence continues at coordinate 45,496,492 of NC_052131.2, forward strand.
GATTTTTTAACGATGACGTCAGTAGTGTTTTAAAATTGTAAACATCCACCCACAAGACTGTCATATAAATTCAAATATGTTGCATTAATTATTTTTATACAACTGAAAATCAGGATAGGGAAGAAAATCGGGCCGTAGAGTGTGACCAACAAAAACTGATCTCCATATTCTTACCGAAAAAAGTTGTTCTATAAATTGAGACTGAAAAAAAAGAACTCTGCCGATATACTGTGATCGAAAAAACTCGCCCACGATATGATAATGAAATAACAGTCCGAATCGGACTAGAAAAAATCATTTAAGATCGAACCCCAAAAAAAAAAAAAAGGGCTTTTGGGCCAAGTCTCAAAACTACTATCTATGTCGACATATAAGTATACTACATAAACAGCAACCACAGAGCCAGAAGAGACCTCCAAAGGAGTTGCAAAATATCTATGTATTTATGTATGTATCTAGGGGACGGATAACCATCAATTATCCCATGTCACGTTCTTCTTTAGCCATCATCTTCTAATAGATAAGTAGGTAGGTAGAATGTTGGGATATATGATATGATATACTCTTACTTTTAGCCCGTCATAAGTTGGAATCGGAAAATATGTGCATTACATAGGTTTATTTTGCAAACACACGAAATTTAAAGCGTTTCCAAAGAACAATCAATTAACAAAATGGGACGCCATGTTGGAGGCATAATTGTTAATATACAATATAATATATAATATGATTAATAAACAATATGGACAAATTAACCACAAAAAATAAAAATTATTTTGCGTAGCAAATTAAAAGTGAAGGGAACTTCTTTCAATGACATTAAAAATGAAAAAAAATACGCAAATATTTTGTTGTAAAAATACTTGTTCTATTCAATTGATGGCAAATGTAAAATAAATTAATACAAAATAAATTTTGAGTATTTAATTCACTTAAATTTACAGTCAATCAATATCAATTTAACAATTACATTTGTTGATTAGAACAATGCAAATTTTCTCAATTTGTGCCATTGCTTCATCTTTTCTGTAATATATAGACAAGAAAAACATATGGACTATTCGGATTTCTGGAGAAACATCCCAAGGACTTCTCTATATGAATCTTCAGATGACAGCTCTTTTCAAATCTACAGTAAAGCTATCAGCAAAATCAAATAATATATACTAAAACCTTATCCTCTGACAATATTTTTGTCTTAAAGACTACTCGGAGATAAATGTATGATTGCCCCATCACTGTTAGGCCTTAAAGATAACTCTTTTATGTTTTTAGGTCTGTAGATTAAAACTTCAAGCAATAATGAAACTTAAGATGAATCAGATTCTTGGTTATTCATTAAACAAAGTTATTTCTTATTCATAATTAAAAGTGGTTGGAACTTTTGGCGAAGAGACTCTAAATTTTCCCTTCATGTCTCGGAAAAATTTCAACTCTTTGAAGATTTGGGGTTATATTTTAACATCCAAAACTTATACAGGGTTGATCTTATCTAGTGGTGTGTATCTTATTTTTTTTTTTTTTCAAGAGGTAAATTGAAACGAGAGGTTTCGTGAAGGCATTTATTTAACATAAACAACTTCATTATATATGTGAGGCCTCAGCTCAAATAATTGCCTTGATAGGAGGTCTAAATCCCTTTCAGACCCTGGCTATGTAGTAAGGCTTCAGCTTGGTTCACTTCTTCTTGATGTAAGCCTCTTGAGACTGGACAATTCTGTCAGGATTAACACACATACCCTCCTATTTAGACGTACCTAGATAGATTAGTCCAAGGGGTTTGCGTCTGGGGAGGAGGGCGAACACATGTTGTGGTCCCAAAAATCCAGAAAGTTATCCCTTAGGAAGGTTTAGGTCATAGTAGCGTCTAGAATGAAAACAAAGTTGTCTCCGAACTTTTCTCCGGCCAAGGTAGCAATTTCTTATCCAGAGGTTCGATGTAAGGACACAAAGATGGGAGGGTAGACTTTGTCTGTGCTGGTAACAAAATTTTTTTGCTCTGAAGATAGGTCTCACTGAAGCTGAGACATTATCTGATGTTCGGTTGTGATGTAGCGGCTGTTCTCCTTATGCAAAGTGAACCTTTTTTCATCGAAAAAGAGCAAAACTTTGTTAATTTTTTTATGGCTTTGAGAAAAATTTAGAATCTTATTTTCTCTTTCTAACCGTCTCAGCGTTCTCTGTGCAGAAATAAGATGTCTCGTTGTCCTCCTCCGTGATTATGCACCAATGCCCTTCCAGATTGAAAATAAAAAAATATGTACCGCTAAATAATTTCAAACCAGTAAATAAATCGCACTAAAAATGTAAAAAAGATTTACAGACCATATCAGTAAGGCCCTGGCTATAACATGTTTCGGTTTATTTTACTACAATGCTGTAGCTCAATGATGTTTGAGCCATCTGCTAAAATATAAAGGAAATTATACTTTATTCTACTTAAAGTATATAGTTTTGGCCACATCTTTGATTCTTGTGCTCTACAAAAGTTTATTTTTAAATGTGCCCAAGACCTGTGACTACAGAGGATCAGGATAACAAAAATGTTAAATAAATCGTCTTTTCTATAATAACAAAAATATTTTACAATTTTGGCTGACCCTTAGAAAAAATTTCATAAATAAATCAATCTAAATATCATTTGAAGCTATTTAAGCCCCTTAAAAATCCCAGTCATGGTCTTCCATGGAATTTGGAGTGCCTTTCTTTGTACATAGATTTGGCTAGGGGTTGTATATTTAAGTTAGGTGCCTTTCAAAAACCCTTACTAAAAGAGAGAGTTCTATAAAAACATTTGACTTAAATATGGATACTATTTGAGATCAAACTCCAAAACCAAAAGCCAATTTTATCAATTAAACATGGTACATATAAATTCCATGAAAAAGGAAGTTTTTTAACATTCATAAGATACATATTGATTGTCTATGTCGCCTCTAATTAGATGAACAACGTCCAGAATGATGACTTTGTCGAGAAAACGCTCTATGAGAAACAGTATTGAATAATTTTTAATTGCTAAAGTATTTAATTTCTACAATTTGTTATTTATAAAGGAAAGTTATCAAGTCATAATTAGCCCTACTAATTATGGGCTTATGTAGGTCATCATGACGATGTAATTTACCCCCCCCCCCTCCTTTTCCTTCTCTCCCACATACAAATAAGTATAAGTATTCTAAATATTTCTAGAGCAAATAAATATGAATTTAATGATGATATTTTTATGTACTTTTCTTTTAAAAAGGAGAAATGTATATGAAAAATCTTACTTAGTGCATTCAGGCAGTAGTATGTGTAGGATATGAGTCTGTAGGGATTAATGCTTCGGCTCCTCTGGATCCTGCTCCTATGATCCTTTTAAATAAATTTGCTTTTATATTAATTTGTTTTATTTCTGTGCTATAGAAACACTCTTATTTTTATTCTACAATTTTTTCTTTGACAGGTTTTTAAAACAATTTCACTGATTCCTTATGTTGAAGGCAATACCATTATTCACTCTCCTCCTTAAAGAAATAGTTTTGAAACTACTACGAAAAATCTACGGGGAAAACGTACTCGTACATACCTACACACATATATGTTTCCTTCAACTTTATGTCTCTCAAGAGTACAATATAATTGAAGTACATACATGAGGGAGAATATTAGAGGCAGTTGTATATACAGAGTAGTGTGATCATCTTATACCCTTCTGCCTAAAAAAAAATCATCTAAGAATATAAATACTTACATATCTGTTGAGGATCTATAAATTTATTTCAACTGACATGACTTTTAACCTCTCTCAATCCATTCTTATTATTTAACCTCCTCGTACTCCTAAGATAATTTTGTAACATTGTTTTGCTCGATACTATAAAGGGGGAAAAGAAGCTAAATAAACAATTGAAACGAACGTTCCTTTTGGTTTTTGTTAAGATATTTTGTCTTTCCATTTGAATGATTTAAGGCGGATTACCTCATCTATCGGTCATGCACATATCTAAGTGTATATATACTTATATTTACATATATAGATATAAATAATATCGGAAGAAGAGTTGCTCTCAACAAAATATAGTTTAATTACTGGATGGAAACTTGAAACTTACATACTTGGAAAGAAAGAAAAAATTGCTTGTCACTCTTTAATTATACATTTAACAAAAATCTTTATAAATCTTTCCGAAGGTATAAGTAATTTTAGCAGAGTGAGCGAGGGTCCCATCTTTATGAAAGACAACGTTGCCTTCGGAGAAATTTGTGTGAACTCAGGGGAGCAGGTTGGCATTGAAAACGTCCATGTACATGGCTGCCATGAGCCTGTAATCCTCCGGAAACCATATCAGGGGCACCACAATGCCGTTGGAGGCAACAATCCCTGGCACCATGGCACTAGGTTTCCTCTCTATGGCTTGTTATGGTCTAGCCTCTTATTAACATTGCAGAGGATCTTACGAGCCATTCCCGTCAGCCTGCTAAGGTCTGTTGGAGTGTGACCTACACGAAGAAGAGTAGATAACCTAAGCCTTGAATCTTGCTGCGATGACCTTTCTTGTCCGATTAAAAAAATTCAAAAAGGAACAGGTGTTTGAGATACATGGCTACCTATACTACTACAGACAGTTCTAATTTCCTCACACATAACCTCTCAAATCAATATAATACAAGAGTATGAATTTTAGTTTCCACCTACTACATAGGTATATGTACACTTAGACGTGTACTCTAAGGTGATGCAGTTCCCCTGAAATTTGAAATCCTTGTCAGAATCAGGGGAAGCTATTTGGTATTTGCGAGTGAATCTCACTTTGTCTGTTTTTATAAAGAGATATACAAAATTATTTAACAAAAAGGTGAGTTGCGTTTTGCTCAATATGGTATATAGGTTGTGATTCAAGTATATGTATATAGCAACAAGTTTTGAAAATATAATATTTCATTTATTTAGGGTTCCATTCGGTTTAAATATGGGTAAAAAAACTCATATTTAAGGCGTTGATCCCTTCCTTATTCTTAATAATTGTCGATCAATACAACTTTAGATTTCTTATAATGATATGATAGGAGGAACAAACTCTCAATAAGTCCATAAATTAAAAATAAAATACTGCATCCATGGGATTGATTGTATTATTACTTCGGGATAGAAAATGTTTATCTTTCATAAAAGTATAAATAATAAATAAACAATATATTGAATTTAAATATTTTCTTGGTACAAATGCTATTTTAAATGTAGAAGGTAGCAGTAATTCATTTCCTCTGACCAAAGTAATATAAAGGGCAGCGATAAATATAAGATGTTAGTCTTAATTCAGTAAAACCAAACAACGTCCCGCTTTTTACAAAAATCTCATCTCTAATTATGAGTCTACATAAATTGAAAAAAAACAAAAAAAAACTTACTCAATTAAAGAGTCGATCACTATTTTCTACAATAACGAATGGGGAATATCTTTCTAAGTGAAATGATCTACCATGAGATTTTATATGTAATGATATGAATTTACGAATTAGAATCCAATCACGCACAATTATGTATAAAAATATATCACTCGATAAATATTAATAAAATAACACGCTTATAAAAGTGATTCATCACTTCTTAGTTAAATGAACCAAAGGGTCGGTCACTGTTTGTTTCCGGATCTAATGCTTATTTTAAGAATAGTTTGATGATTCTTTTAATATAAATATATAGGTATTCATGAATAAATATACATTGCTAGATACTTTATTCGAATGGACAAGTATGAGAAGTCCATAGACACAATGTAAATACCTACAGAAAGTGAAGACTCTACCTACCTCTAATTTCAGAACTTTTTACAAAGGTATAAGAGGTAGAAAAAGAATATCAAAGAGAAGTAACAGAATATAATAATCAAAAAAGGATTTAAAAAACGAAAGAAAAAGTTTAAACAACATTTTTATTTTTTAAATAAAGAACCTGAAAGTTTTTTTTATTTTTTGATACAAATCCTTTATAATTTTATTTTTTGTATAAGTATATACTTTTCTTTTTTTGCTAAATTCTAAATACATACGATTTAAAGTACATTCATACATTATCAAGCCTATCGTTTACATACATATCCTTAGCTAGTTCTAAAATGTCCATGTGTTATAGTAATCTATTGAAATCTAAGAATGCAGTATTTCTGATATCCACTTCCAGGTGTATCGCCAAGGGGTGGGTGGAGGGGCTGTAGCCCCCAAGTTAAAGAATGTATACTTTTTACTACAATACTTCTGGGTCATGATAAAAAATTTAATATTTGAAATCTGATTTTGGAATTTTTTTTGGCGAAAAATTTATTATTCGAAATTTTTTTTCAAGAAATTTAATTTTTGGTGAATGACTATGGATTTTTGGAATTTTTTTTCGAAAAAATTAAAAATTTGAAATTTGTTTTTCCAACTATTAAACTGTTTGTCCATAACATTGGATTTGTAATTTTTTTTTGGAAAAATTCAATATTTGAAATTGAATCATTGAAATTTTTTGTGAACAGCTGTGGATTTTTGAAATTTATTTCAAAAGTTTTTAATATTTCCATTAAATATTAGAATTCCAAAAACCAAGCCCCCCTCCCACCCCAAAAAAATTAATATATATTTAATCCTACGGACGCCCCTGACTTCTAAAAAATTGCAAATACAGATACAAATATTTATAAAATGCAATACGAATATTCAATAAATTAATGGTTAAGTGATTTTAGCCATCAAGCAGAAAATAATTGTTGTTTTTGAATCCATACCCCTCTTTATCTCTCGCCTACTCCTGGTTAGTGTTGTAAAAATATGCTTTATCACTGTGCTAAAAAAAGAAACCGAAAATGAGCATGGTAACCTCTTTATTTTTCGAAGGAGAGCTTCTTAGTTGTCATGACGTTGCATTGGAATTTAGAAGCAACCATGAGAGAGGAAGGAAGGAAATGAAGATTCTGTTAGGACATACGTAGACAGAAATGACTCCGACGTCAATTTTCAACTCTACTCTTAGTCTAACAAATCCGGAGTTTTACTTCCAGGATTTAATGAAAACACGTAGAGCATGTCAAAAATCAAAGAATAATTATGAAAATAAAAAAAGAACATTATTTACAGCTCCATCCATGCCTTAATTGTTCAATTTGTTGGAATCAGATTAGGAAAATAGATATCTGCATTTTTGCATAAGCAAATTGCCAACGTGAATGTGAATATGACATATATACATCACTGGGTCTTGTAATTTCAGGGATCGAGGACAATAGAGGCAAATAGAAGAATTTGTTAATAAGAGGCTTTTTTGCTCAATATTTTTTTTTCTTTTATATGAGCTTTTTTTTTAAGCTGGATCGTTTCTTCTTGACTGTGTTGGTATTTAGATTAATGACGTTTTTAAAGAAATACATATATCAATTTATTTCTAAAAAACTCTATTTCTGGAAAAGTTTAATTTTTATTTTTTCAAAAGACCTTCATTTTTAATTTTTTTAAATCACTACAAAATTGATCAAATTTTGCGAGTGGCATCCTAACATTTCCAGCTCTGATACTCCATCATTGCAACGCCATCATACAGACATTGTATTTTTCTTTTTGTAGTCATGTGGGTATGACTATTGTATGTATTGTCAAGACGAATACCGAAGCAAATATTTCCAACAGGTAGATATAATTGAAGATTCACGAATCACTAGTCAGGTGGTTTTAGTGGACCGAAACGAGAAGGACTTTGGTAAAGTAGGAACAGAGTGTTTTGGTCTGCCTCCACCACTTTTGTTACCTTTCCTGTCGTATAAAGAAAGTGGGATCACATCACAAATACGAACATAGTTTGTCATTTTACAAAGGGATTAACACGAAAACAAATAGTTAAATTCAAACCAATTTTACGTACTCCTCCTCATTTCTCTAATTGCTTTTAATAACGATGCAACTATCAAACACTCAAGTGTAATGAATGTACTACAAATATACTGTATCTGATTATATTTTATATTCATTTTATAATTTTTTTTGCAAGTGCATATCTTTTACAATTGCAATTCCATTGTGCATTACTTTGAATTTAAAAGCCTTTTCTGTTTAAAAATACATTTCCCTCCTAGTTATGAAGGGAAGAGAGAGTCTACGATGTTGGCAGGTGGATAAGTTCCACAGTCTTGTAAGTTTCTACGAATGGTGCTTTCGTGGAATCACCGCTTATTAGTGTTTAGTTATGAAGCTAGATTCTTTGAAGGTGATGCGTACCTACACATTATCCGAGCTCTGACACATTTTCTAATTTTCCACAATCGGAGTATTTTTTTTCATTCTAATTATTACTCATCTAAAATTTATTTGTGACCTTAAATTCTGAAGCCCTTTTTACTTCATGAAATATAATTATTTGCAATGAGTTTAATGACGACCTTTTGTTTTCCTTTTTTAGAAGAAAAACCAAAAGCTTGACGTAGCAATGTTCTTAAGCTTGTATTTGAGTGAACTGAAGCGTTGAATGTAGTTAATCGGTTAAGTGTTTAGTGAGAAATTAGTATTTTAAGTAAAAAATAAGTGGAGGAAGTTGACACAAGTAATAAAAAGGGTAAATATTTTTTTTTAATAATTTGTTGTTAGTAGAAAATAGCAGCTGAACCTTAAAATTGAAAATTGGTTTGGAATTATTAGAGGATCACGAATCAGATAATATTTTTTTGGTCAAATTAAATTTTGTTTCAATTATATTTATTTATATAAAAATTATTATTTTTAATAGTAATTTATCGATAACCACTACTGTCCCAACTTAATTCATGAATCAGAAAATATCTTAAGCCTCACAATTATTCTCTCCCAATCCATTTTATGTTGTAGTACTACATTTTATCATATCAAATTAGTATTTAAGAATAAGTCACAAATCAATTTACTTCGTAAGATAAGGGTCTCTTGTTATTCATTTACTCAGACTATTTTTTTAAATTTTTAATCTGAAAGAAAATTTGATAAACCATGGGTCTAATATTAAGCTTGTATTGTACACTGTCAAGAAAAAGTTTGGAAAAAAATACTTTTTCGTCATTTTTATCAATATTTTTAACTTTGACCCGATGAAAATTATTATGAAAAAAGTGATCCTTAAAGTATTTTTAAATTATTTTTCTCTAAAAATCCAACTGGTTTGCCCATGTTTAATTTCATATATAATGTTCTCTCAGGCAAGTATGAGAGATTGATAGTTAATTCCTTCAGAATAGTTATTATTCAATCTAGAAGACACAAGTCATTTCTTCTGAACAGAGATTATTCGGAAGGAAGTTTGTTTTTCAACAAGACAAAAACCCAAAACATGCATCCAAGCTCTGCAAAAAATTCTGGGAAAAAATATAATCCATTATGCAATGGCAAGCTCAATATCCTGATTTGAACTTAATAGAGCTATTTTGGGAACACCTAGACAGAAAAGTTAGGGAAAAGTGCCCACAAGTAAGAATGAGTTTTGGAACATTTTGAAGAATGCATGAAATCATATCACACCTTCCTATTTAGAAAAACTAACTGCAAAAATGCCAAAAATATGTAAATTAGTTATAGTGACAAAGGCAGGAATTGTTATAAAGCTAAAATTTAAACAAAATACTTTGATTTTTACAAATAAATATTTATAGCTATATTGAACCTTAATTTTTCTGATTTTTAATGGCCTTCCTACTGTGCTTCCTTATGATAAAGTCATAGGTAGCGATAAATATAAGTGAAATTCCATTTTTTTCCACAATTTTTCTTGTCAGTGTATAAATCTAATATCCAAGAAATATGGGTTCACAACATTAAAAGCTCTAATGCTAATTAATCTATACAGAATGAAGACAAAGAATGTGAAGATAAATATTCTGCAATGACGGTTTTTTATTTAAAATTGAAACTAATTAAACTTCAAAGAAAATAGTTTCAAAAGTAATTTGGTCAGTTCTATCTTATCTTAAAGATTTACTTATGATACTTTAATTCAATAAGAGCTTCATCAATGTAAAGAGGATCTGATATCATCTTCAATTATTTTTGAAAATCAACTCTCTTACAAAAACCTAATAATAAAGATCGAATTATTCAAGCATCACTCAAATTTGTGCAAATGAAACATTCAATTCAATTTTTTGGAACTCTATTATCTTCAGTACCAGGTTTCCAAAAATATGACCTCGATTCAAACTTTCAAAGTTAGTTTCGTGTACCCAAATATTTTTTGTCATGTAGAGATTGGACAGAACCTGGAAATTGTTCATATACCGACCCATGACATAACTGATACAAAAAGACTAAAATTATTTCTTATACTGTAAGTACAATTCAAGTACAAGTCCTTGATTTTTTTCTTTGAGTTCGTTTTGACTCCTGGAATATTATTATTGAGTCCTCAGATTTATTCTGAGTTCACTTCAAGTATAAAATTATTTTGTAGGCTGTGATAAAAATACGGTCTATTTTTTTAGCTCACCCGTTTTTTGGAATTGTTAATATAAACAATGAATTCTCGTTTCCTTAGCAGTTGTCATATTTTTTTATTTCTGAGAAGTTAACATCCTTTCCTAACTAGATTCAATTATATTCAAAAACCTGATTGAACATTAGTGTGTGCTCAAGAAAGACGGAGAGTAACCTTAAGGATTGGTTGCGGAGTAATAATTGTAAGTCCTTGATGGACTCAGAATATAATTGAAAATCTACATTGGAGCAATTCTTGCCAATTTCCTTATCCCCCCTCCTTCCTCGTCACAGCTGATTGTAGCTGATATAATGAAACTTCATGCCAGCTTAACTACTCTTCCCTAAAACATTCTTCAAATAACCAGGGTTACCACGTTGATATTCGGTTTCTTTTTTTTTAACATACCCTAAAATACACACGATTTTCATCACTAAATATAGGGCCCAAAGTGTATAAGCTTTTCTTGAGTCCATGTAAAAATCTTTGATATCAAATCCAACTCAAGTCGCAAGTCTTTCATTGTGAGATCAAATGAGTCATAAGTCTTCCAAATATGGACTCAGGTCCAATTTCCCATCTCAGCAAGTGATGGATATAGTAATTAACCTCAATTCTTTCTTTTTCCCCTGTTGCCTTTTATAATGGACAAAGAGTGTAATTTCAAACTTAGGTTTGGTTCACCTCAAGTTCTTTGTAGCACTTTGAGTTTTTCGTCTGTTATTGAACAGATAAAAATTAACAATATTTCTGCAAATATTTACGAATGAATAACGAACTTAGGAAATATTATTATTACCTCTTTGTTTGTTGTAAATATGTATGTTATGTTGTGTTTTTATCCATCCTTTCTTTTGCATGCATTAAGGTTCTTATTTGAACTTATTTGTTTTATATTATTTATACCCTGATGATGATTTGAAACTTTTCCTCTTAAACTATTTTTATTTATATTTTTTGCATTAAATTGTTTATGCATAGAACATATATTCTTATGTAGTATGTATGTACATATTTGTACTTGTAAGGCAATAAACAGGTGGACCGTCCACAACGGAATGCAAGCAAGAGTGATTTTCTCAAAATTGAGTGTGGATTATATTTTATTTTTTGACAATGATCGCCCGTTTTTATGAATATATTATTAACCCTTTTTAAGACTCAAAAATTGGACTTAAAGTAGCTTTAATTGATCGTAAATATAAAAGAATGATAAATTGGCAGATTTTATTTGAAAGAAAATATCGGGGCCAATATAAGTTTAATAAATTAAGTAAAGGTTCTAAAATTTAGATGAAATTCTTGAATATCTTAACACATTCCACAAATTTGAATATAAAGCCTATTATTGACTTAAATACGTACATAAAATATTAAGTTGTATTCAATATGAAGTTAAAAAATAATTTGGTATTTTTTTTTTTTGGTTTTCTTTGTTTCTTTTTTCTTATACCACTAGAATGGCCGAAGTATCGTTTTCGACACCCAAACGTTTTTGATTAAATACTGGGTCATTATTTTTAGGAGTTGGAAGCTGATTTTTCTTTATGAACAAACTTTGAAAATTCATCTCTCAAACAAACAAAAAAAAATCACAATGAGCATATTATTTTTCAAAAATCCAAAATCTTACTTTTTGTATTCAATGACCAAGGAATCCTTGTTTAAAAGGCCATGTTCTTCAAGTATAAAAATTTACACCTCAGCCCAAAATGGGCTATTAATTTTCCGGCCACCCTAGTGATAAACTAAAACTGAAAGGAAATTTTATCTTATTCAAATCGAAATAAATCTCTATAACATCTTACAGTTCTCTATGCAGCTCATTATATATCAGATTTGACGTCATAAACTGCTGTTCATTAAACTATCAATCCAGACATAATTTTTTAAAGTTGGGACTGATCAAGACCGATCTTGTTCTAAAGACTTTTCAGAGACTGAATGAGATAGGATAATACAATTATACACATGAATTGCACAAAATACAACTAAATATATGAACTTTTCTAAAAACTCTTGTCAGAAATAGTCATTTTGGTGAATAAAAACGACACTTTCTTCTCCATCAAATCAAATGAACTAGCTCCATGGAAAAAATACAATGAAAATAAATATTGGAGACAGCACATTTCTAATTGTCGGTCCGTAATAAAAATTATGGACACGCCGTTACCTTTATTGTATCACACAACCTTTCCTCCAAAAAGAAATTGTAAAAAGGCCCAAAATCATATGGTAGGTAGCTAAATAAGTCAATCATACCAACTACTATATATCTTTTATTACTCCAGACTATCACCGTCATATTTCTTCTTCATCATTTTTAAAATGAATTATGTATATATATATATATATTTCGTAATATTAAAATAGACAGAGTGTGTTATAATATTGCTTAGTAATATTCTATTAAAAGCGTAGCTATAAATTTGTATTTCTATATGATAGCCAAAATTTCTTTATACAAATAATAAAATGGACAATATATATATATTATAAACGACGAGGGATCAACAAGAAATTCTTTTCCGGTTCTTTTGGAAACGGAGCATATGTATAGAATAACTTATTACTTTGTTTATTTATCAAAAAATATATAATGGAATATCCATGACGTATCAAGCGAGAGGAGGCGAATCGACAGCTGACAACAAAATACATAGGGTATTTTTGTGTAAGGTAAGTAACGCCGTGTGGAACCATAAATTGGATGAAAAAGGGAAATTTTAGTGATAAATAGGGAGTGTGAAAGCCTTTTTTGCAAGCTAAGGGTTGAATTTCAATCTTAATGACAGCACTCTCTTATCATCAGAGCAATGAACTAGTTTATACAAGGTATTAATATAATAAACACTACAATATCCTGAATTACGAGCAAAGTCCTTGCATTAAAGCTGTGTTCTTCGAAATCCCAAAAATCAAGTGATAAATTGCTGTTTAAACCTAAATTGATAAACATTTAATTGCATAACACATGAATAACGTCTAAAAGAAAATGATGTAGTTTTGGATATGGTTTTTGATCTCAAGATAATTTTTTTAAATCTTGATGTCACCTAGGTCTCAATCCTCATAGTTTTGGTCTTTTTCTGAAAATTAAAACCGAGGCAACAACATATATTCAATGTTTCCTTTACTAAGGGGTTTGCCGGCGAGTCTCATCTTGGTCTCTAAATGTCACAGTCTTAGCATTGAGGAAGGTAGTTAGAACACAAGTATAGTCTGATAGATACAAGATGCTGAAAGGCTTTTCTTTTTTTTTCTAATCACCTTTTTGGTGGGAGATAAAAAATTAAACTTCCTATAAGTCATCACCTATCGTCCTAATTAAAGACAGGCACGATTTGTTTAAAAAACTCGCAATTCGAGTTATTACTGTTTGTATTTAAATATCATGTATGTAATTCACGATCCTTTAATGACCTGAGCCCACAATGAGACACCATTTATGATGAAGCAATATTCCAGCACCTTTAACCCTTTCTCACTATTGGCTGAGACAAAGAGCTCTTTGAAAAAGTATGACTATGGAAATTATGATAATGATCTGTCAACCTACCAAAAAAATTCCTTTCTGACATGTCACGTCTCGTCATATTATTCACTACCACTACCATTCTTCTAACTATATATGTACCTATGTTGGTATTTACATAAGTATGACGGTTCGTAGGTTCTTACATTTAGAAGCATATGCATAGATATTCTATGTACATACTCGTATATTGCGCACAGGTCAAATGTCAATTCTTTGATGTATTTAAAAATCAGAAGAAAAAAAATATCAAAATCCTAGTATAAATGATATGAAATGAACTCTTTATGGTTTAATGGTTCATAATTTATATGACAGGTATATTGGATTTTTCCTTCTTTGTGTAAAGGCATAAAATCATAGACACATAGATATGATTTTTTTAATACATATATTGGAATGAAGATATTGAGATATGTATTTATAAGACTCAGAATGGGTCACTGATTATTATAAGAGATCATAAAGAGGCCATTTTTGGGAGAGGTACATGCATGAAGAATTATGGGGATTATTATTCTGCTATTTGGCTCACTTTTTTTTGTAATAGTATTTTTTGGATTTAAAGGTCTAATTCAAACAAAATAAGTACGGGAGTTTAATTAAGGCATAAATTGTTTTTAATATCTACAATTGTACAACAAGATGATATTCCTTGATCAAATTACACATACCATGGGTAGAATGCCGTGCAAAAAAAAGTATAATCCACATTTGAATACAAGCAAATAAAGAATGCGTGTGTGTATACACCTATTTTTGATATAAAATGAACACCTACATACTATGTACATCCAATAGTTTGTACAAAAGTAGAATCAAAGTGTTTTGTACTGTTTTTCCAACACGTGTGGGACTACAAAACATATTTAACAGATAAAGATCGAAATTGATTTAATTACAGGTTATATAAATTTTTTCAAATTTAACTTTATGTCTTACATAAAGTTAAATTTATTTTTTGCACTAATAAAAACCTCATTTCAATTAATAATTCCTTGCAAACGGCTTTTAATTAGTAATTCGTATATTCCATCATTAATTAGTTATAGTCCAACGAAGGATATGATAGAAAATATACATATCTACTGTTGGATGTAAGTAGTACTTCACTTTACTAACACCGACAATTTTCTGAAAATTACTCAAACTTATCATAAATATTTCTTTTTTCTAAATGCAATTTTACTTATATTATAGTAATCAAACCCTCGAGTCATTAGTCAAATTTCTAGTATCACTACTTAAAAGGCCAGTAAAAAGACTTTCTTATTAAAAGAAGAATTGATGTTGTATTCAAAAGGGGAAACCACATTGCTCAATTATGTTGAAGTTATAAAACACTAGAGCTTGATCTAACTCGAACTATAATCTCTACTGTACGTCACACCATAGCTTCATAGAATCTTAATTTTCTTCTTTCTCGAATTTGGGCCTTTTTATATCTTTCTAATATATAAATATTTATATTGAATCTCACAGAAATAACTTATGGTGTTTTCAAGTTAATTTAGTACCGTTAGCTTCAGCTAACAATTTAAGACTAAGGCACCCATATTTTGAGTGTATTAATATATATTAAGGGTATATGTTCAAAGAACTATTCATATTGTGATCTTCAGCCTGCAGCGTTATTATTTATTTAAAATGGTAGTTTGTTTGATCAACAAAATACTTAATTATGAAGAAAAATTACATAAAAAGTCTTGTTACTTTGACGATCTTGTCCATTAACAAGTAAATTGTACTGTGACAAATCCTTCTGCTATTGAAAGAGAGAAACGTTACAATATCTTTGAAATGTTTTTCTTTAAATTAAGAGCTAGAGAAAAAATTGAAAAAAAGTGACGTAATGCACTCGGATGCTTGACTCTTCTATACCTAGGGACCCTAGTGTCTTCTTAGTTCAATAGTACCAACTGCACTTGGTTTTAAAATAAACTTTTTTAATTTTTTAATAACAAGATGTCAATCTCTATTTCATATTGTTTAATCAGTCATTAAAAGTTAGATTTGAATATTTTGTAAGCCGCTGAATTATTTTTTCCACATATAAAAAAATTTTTTTTTTTTTAAACCTTTAGAACTTTTTTATTTTAAAAATAAATGATATGTTAGTCAAATATATGTTTGTTATTATATCTTTAAAGTATTGTTTAGTTCTAATGTTTACATTCGAAGATATTTAAGCTTGAATTCAAAGCGACATAGGTGTCCTTTTGGGCGTGAAGGTATTTTTTTGTTAACTGGTATATGATAGTTTTCATCTACATTAGTCGTAAACTTTACACAATTTTATAATACAACCAGACCAAATGTGTGTACTGTCCAAGTGAAGATAAATAAAAAAGAACTTTTGTACATATTATGTATAGCTTGTGATGTACCTTTATGTTAACTAAATGATAGACATTCCTTTCAAAAATATCAATTGTAAATTTTTTCAATCATCTATTTGGAAAAATAGTTGAATATTTGGTTTTTCATGTAAAATTACTATAAATTTTAGGTAATATTATCAACTATAATTGTTTTTTCGAATAGAATAAAATGAAATAAATTAACTCAAAAATAAGTATAATTAATATGAAAAAATGAATTTTGAAACTTTGAAAAGTCCTTTCATAAATTAACGTATACCAGTGTCCCATAATTTTTTCAGCAAACGGAGAAAGTAGAATTTTTTTTTTACTAACTGCAATTAGGATCCTACTAGAGACCTAAAAAAGAAAAGTCAACAAAAAATACACCTTATGGGTTTGAAAAAGTTGAAAAATATTTCTTTGGTTTTAGAAAACTTTTTATCTCGTAGTGACGATGCTGTATCCTTTTTATCGCTGACGTAAGCAATTTTTTCTTTGAAGAATTTAGCTTGTTAAATCAGTTAAAAGGGCGAATTAATGTGTTACGTAGTAAGATATAGAGTAATATACATACCTAAATGTGTCAAAATAATGAACTGGTGGTCAACTTAAATTTAAAAAAAAAAAATCATATGCTCATGGTTTTGTTACTTGCTTTATCTAATGCTTTGCATTAGACTACTACATGTTTTAGTCGATAAAGATGAGACAAAGGGAAATAGAGCCATAAATCAGGTCAAAAGGCATCATATTTTTGGAGTTTTCTTTGGAGTAGTTTTGTGACTGTTGTATTTAGAATTAGTTTGATTTTTTTACCCATCAAACAAACGACCCTTACAAATAATTTGACCTTCATTCGCCTTTTTACATATATATATATATATTTTAAACTCAGCCAAACTAAACGGTAGCTTCACATAAATTAAGAGGTCTCTAATACCCCAAATGAAGCATCAATTTCACGCCTATTTCTCAGGCAGTAATAATAATAAATAAATATATTTATACAAAAGAGAAAAAAATATAGGGATTTCACTTAGTTCTCGTTGTTGTATGTAACAGTTTAACCTGATTAAGTCATGTCTCACCAACTATGTATGTATGTATTCAAAAGGGTGTGAGAAAAAACTCAAAACTAAATGGTGATAATAATTGTTATTACTTTCGGCAGAGAATTTCTCTGCTGGGTTGGAGTAAATACTTGTAGAGAGGGAAAATGACGTCTTTCTTTATGACATTGGTGTTACGATATTTCCGTAAAGAGGAAGAGAGGGGAAACCAACCTATTATTCATAAGTCATTAAATGTACTTATGAACATACAGTACATATATAGGAATTTGCCTCATAAAGACATTTAATATGTGTAGCGTTTTGTTCGGTATATAAAATTGTACATTTTCATCATATAATAGGTTGAGGAAAAAGTAATTTCGTTTTTTCTCTTTATTTCAATGCTTTATAAAAAGTTTGACAATGATCTGATTAAGGCCAAGTATATCCTTTTCTGTTCGATAACTTGTTGCCAACGACAATCCAACTTCATAATTCCCTTTTTGTAGAAGTCCTTGTTCCTTTTGGCAAAACCCTTGGACAACCAATTTTTATAGACCTCTATTTAGGCCAAATTTGAAGCCCCAAGCGCGTTGGCCATAGATAAGACAGGTGTTAGTCACTTAATTCAAGGTTCGTACTGTTGGGTGGATGCATAAGTACTTCCCATTTGAGCTTTTGAAGCTTCTGGGGCGTCTTCAAAGATGTGTGCGATCAGGTGTTCTCTCGATGAAACAGAATTCCTTTCCTATTTTCCAATGCATGGCGCTTGTGCTCGATCACCAACTTTAAACGATCAAGTTATTCACAGTAGAGGGTAGAATTGAGCGTTTGGCCATAGGGGAGCAGCTCATAGTAGATTATTCTCTGCCAATCCCACCAAACACACAGGAATACCTTCCTGGTAGTCAATCCTGGCTTGGGCACGGGCTGGGTCGCTTCGTTTGTTTTCGACCACGATCTATGTCGTTTTATAGTTTCGTAAGTGATTCATTTTTGATCGGCAGTAACAATCCACTTCAGAAATGACACGCTTTTTCCCTTTTAGGTAGTAAAAATGTCCAATATGGTGAATTTCTTCCATTGAGACCTCTATACTCGACGCACGATAATTCAAGAGTGAATCGTCCAAGTGCAATACTGTCTTAAAAACGTTTGTAGTATACATCCACATCTTTAATACATTTCATTATATGATCCAATATGACCAATAATGAACAAAATATACTGACTTAAAAAAAGGGTGTAAAAAAGGAAATACGAATTACTTTTGCACCCCTCCCCCCAACCTAATGTTATATACTAGTTGTAGAGTCCTCAGAATGACTCCCATATCTTATATACACACTGCCATGTAGTTACTCAATACTTAGAAGTTTTCTCCCCAAGAAGGAAAGAATAGTGTACAATGTATCATTTCGAATATGTACTCTAATTTTATTTTATTTTTTAATATGACACACTGGGCTTTAGCTACGTACGGTAGGGGTTAAAAATGAGTTTTCTTCGCAAAAAACAAATAGAGGGACAAACTTTGATACAAAGATATTCCTTCTACATGCTGCAACTTTCATTATAAAGCTGATTGTATAACTTGCTCGATGGATGGGCGAAATATTTATGGAGTAATTTTATGACGTATTATTATGAACCTTTCGCAAGTAATGCATCATAGATAAGTAGTTCAAATATATTTAAACGAAATGATAATAACATCAATTAACAGTTTATATTAATGAATAAAATTGTTATGTGACGAACAATTTATAACTTGTAGAAAAAATTTATAACGTGGTAAAAAGTTCAAACACGAACACAATATATCTGTGATATTGTAGAATTTGAGTTAAATAATTCTTCATCATTTTTTTTTAAAGCATATAAAGTATAATGATACAATTTACAGTTTTTATCTCCTTAGTGCGCACTACCCGAGGACTTGTATTGCTGTGTCCTTCCTCCAAAAACAGCGTATGGATATTGGATATACCAATGAAACAATATAGTCAAATTGCATGAAAAAACGTGAACGAATTAATTATTTGGGAAACTTTTTTTCTCAAAAGAAAGAAGCGTCCATTTTGAATAAGTTTCTCCAACTTACAAAATAAGGCTATTCAAATACTTTAGAGATATTAATATCTATACACTACATATACATAGAATTAAGAATAAAGGTTCAATTTTAAAGGCAAGAAAATGTTTTTCTTACTTTTTTTACTCCATTTTACTTTTTAGTGCTCTTCTCCTGAAATGGACGTGAAAGATTAAGAAGAAAAAAACTTAAGATTTATTTTCTTTTATTTATGTACGAATTTTGTCTTCCTTTTCAAAGAAAATAGGACAGAACAAGACATCAGATACATAGATAGAACATGAAATATATGTATATGTGCATGTATGTTTAAATGTATCAAACATTTGTGTTGCCTTGATATGAAGAAATAACATAAAAAAGCTCTTTGCAAAATGTGAAGAACAACAAAATAGATATATACTTTTTTTTAAAGTAATTTTTTTGCCGTCAGTTCTAGGAGAGTGAGTAGACGTAGAAACCAACCGCGTTTCTTTATGAGGCTTGAGATTGGGTAAGGTAGAATCTCTTGTTAAATATCTATGTATATCCCTTGATATAGACATTTAAAAAAATTGTTTTTCTGTTTATTTAAAATTATTTGCACAAATTGAAGTGTTTCCACTTTTCTAAACTGTATTTGTGCCCTTTTTGTTTTTCTAAGTTGGGAAAAGAAACGAGTACGAGTATGATTAACAATTTGTGCCGCATGTCGTATTTTTTCTTTCTATCTCGAAATTGAAGACAGCGTAATCGTAAAGTAGAAATTCAATGATAGCAATCTTTGAATAATAGGGAAAGATGTCATTATGTTGAGGCTTCTCTTATGGACTAGTAGTTGATCTGTGGTGGAAAGAATGACACGGGATGAAATCACATTTCATTATGTAAGGCACTAGTGGCGTCACTAGCCCCTTTGGGGAAGGGGCTTGAGGTATCTCTAAAAATATATGAAAAAATGTCATGTTTACTTTAATAATATATTTATAAGTATGTTTTTGGTTTTATCACACATATAATCCAAAACGGTCAAAGTTCAGTCTGAAATTTATCAAGTGTACGTATAAAATAATGAAACATGTTCTTTTGATATTTTTTCTGGAGCTCCCGAGTCATTCAGAGGCTTTTTTTGACCGAAATAAAACCTCCTTTTCCTTCTTTCCTTCTATATCTATCTCATTCTCTTCTCTCTCTGTCACTTTCTACATCCCTTTCTCTGTATCTTTTCTTCCACATTCATTCTTTGTTTCTATTCCCCTTTATTCAGCTCTGCATGATATGTACATGAAATAAACTAATTGATATAAGTCATTTTATAACGGTGTAGATATTTTTTTGGGTTAAGACACCTGCCCCCCTCCCCATGATGAAAGCTATCAACGCTAGCCGTAAGGCAAACCAACTCTGTGTTATATTTACCATGAGTCATAATAAAATAATTAATTTAGGGCATAAAATACCTTCCATCTACTTTCATGATACTCAAGATTGCTACGTGGCCGAATAATTTGAAAGATTAGAGATCTCTCTTTTTCTACTTCAATATTATATAATTCGTGTTGCCTCGCTTCCCTTAGAGAAATTCTTCACATATTATTAAAAGGTTACAATAATTGAATTTTCCTTTTACTTCAAGATTACGATTATAAATTTAACTTTTTTTTAGAAAATAATAAGTAATTTGCCGATGGAGAATAAATTGTATTATATATGACATAAGAGCATTTTGGACGTAATTATCGTGTTTATTTTCCCCAAGTATAGTGCGAGCCTTATCTTGGCGAATTTAACCAATTTAATAGGTTCCCTTATGATTATAACAAGCAGCTCGTTCAATATTTTACCTCCTGAAATATTTTAAACTGTAGAATCATTGTTGTTTACTGTACAGATAGGCGAATTTTTTTTTTCTATGGATAGTAATCTATAGCATTTTTACATGTTTTTTTAAAAAATATCAAACAACTGTAAAAAATAATGGAAATCCTGAACATTGAATGTTCAGAATCGAAAAAATGATTCAGAATAAGGGAAGAAACATCAGCCAAGTCTAGCTATACAAAAAGTTAGGTTCTTCGAAAACATTTGACTTCTTTTTATACTTTTTTGTATTAAAAAAAAAAAACAATATTAAATTTGTTTTTTAGGAGAAAAAACAAAACATAATTCTCAAATTTTGGCCAATTAATTTAATATAGCTTATAACCGATTTGAGAAAAAAAATATCGATCAAACACAATCTTATACTTTTAATGATATTTGAAATTTATTAATTTACTATTTTAGTTGATTTTGTGATGTTGATTTGACGTCATTTGCAAAAACAGTCAATGTATAATGTGATACGAATGCTATTATTTTATTTTATTTCTCAATAGATTTAGCCAAGGGACTCAAAATATCCAGGAAATAATAATAAAAATGCAATCTCATTTACCCAATGGCTAAATTGGTCTTTCATTGAGAATGTAAAGTTTTTGAGTATTGAGGGCCTACTATATGTACTCTTATCTAACATATAATCGACATTTAACAGACAAATAAATACATTTTTATATGAAAAAAATATTTTTTTACGAACATAATATATTTCCTCATGTCATTTAATTATATACTACTATTCACAAAAGAATAAGAAGACGTTATAATACAACAACAACATCAATGCCATCTGCTGAGTCAGATGTTTGCCTCAACATATTATATAAATTATCAAATTAATGTATTTACAATTTTTTTAAATCCGGCCTTTTTTCCATATACTAGTGTTGAGACTCAGATTTTTCCCCAGTTCGATCGTAATTGCTTTTTTCGACCTTTATGAACCGATATTTTAATCGAAATTCAAATGGTGGATCCAAATATTCTTTCCTGAAAAAAATATATTTTTTTCTTTTCTTAAAAACACAAATATTTTTTTCAAAACAAATGACATGGGACCGGATCAGGACTAAATTTTGCTCCGAGACCGGTGCATACTTAATAAGTATTATAAGGGTCTCAGACCGGTCTAGGATTTATAAGCTAAACCCCAACACAAATAACATCATGATAAATACACACATTAATTAATGTAACAAATTTCGCTATAGGGTGAATAAAACTTTTTTTACCAAGTGATATTATTATCATATTTTGTACCTATAAAATAATATACACAAAGGAATATTATGTATATATACATATACCTATATATATTTGTAACTGATAAAGGTATGTAGGAGTTTTACAAAATTATTACCTGATATAAATCAAATTCCCCATTATTGAATTTAAACTATTATTACGATTATACATACTTGAAGTTTGACTTTGAATAAATCATTTCAAGAATTATATGTATGCATGTATTTATGATTTTTTTTTCTTTCATATTCATATTGGCTGCTTACAGTATAGATTTTGTGTACATATATACGAGTATACATATATGTATGTGTTATCAATTTATATGCACGCTTTACGGGTTAGAATATATATATATATATATTCAATGACAGTTTGTAACGTGAGATCAAGTAAGGTTTGATTTAAGAATTATATATGTGGTTTGGTAACATAAAACAATCTTGAACAAAAATCAAGAAAATGACAAAATCCCAATTTATTGTTTTACTTCATAAATATATACAGCCTAATGTTTCATAAACATATTTGAGTCAATTATAGGCCTTCTGTTCAAATTTGTGGGACGAGTTAAGATACCCAAAATTCTTAGGTATAGTCTAGTATTCAAACTGTTCTATTTGAATAAAGAGACGTATAGGACCTAACAGATTAATCTGGACAAAGTTTGATTTGATCAAGATCAATAACGAAAGTAAGGCCTACGGCTTATATTTAACAATATAAGTATAGATATAACATTTTATTCGATTCGGCCACCGTTAGTCGCCACTACACGCATGATTCTCTACCCGGAGCTGACACTTGAGTTTCTGACGTGAGCAGGATCCATCTGCTTGGCCTCATGCATAATAACAGCTTTGTAGGCCTTCATAGAACGGTGATACTTGACACAGAGGTTGCCTTATAACTTCCCCTAGACTTAGAAGTACAAGGGGTCATGTCCGAAAAAGCTGGGACATTGACTTGAAGTCAATCTTGCACCATTTTTGCGCCAAAGCTTAAGCAAGGCTATTGTTGATATCATTTTTTAACCTTAGGCCAGCAAAACAACTGCTGTTCAGAGTAATAACATTTTTCCTCTTGTACTAATCCATCACTGTGAGCCTTTCGTTTGGCTGGAAGAATAAGGTCGGCATGAAGTCACCCTCACTATCGACGATGCCAAGGACTATATGACCGCGGGGTACTTACTCTTTTTCTTCGAGATGACCTAAACTTTACTCTCGTTGATCCCTCTCTCGTTCCTCCTGTTATTGTTGGGGAAGACGGAGAACACATTTAGTCTGAGAAAAATCTTACAGGAAGGATTTAGGTCATCTAAAACTACCTTAAGATATTGGTGCAAGGGCCTGGAAGTACCGGGTGGAGTCTTTGATAGTTGTTTTCATTTCCAAGTTTCCTCTTTTAACCATAAAAAATCCACTATATCATGTATTAATCCAACACTTCAGACTTCAAAGTTTCTTTTACCGGGACTGACAAGTCGTTTCACAAGGATTAAAAGCTAATCATTGACGTTCTATAAAAGGGAATTACTAAACTAAATTTTCCAAAAATAAGAGATTAGGAACATTGGCTCAACAGATTGGGGATCAGTCGGCCCCGTTTTAAGGTTTATATCGAGAAAATAAAATAAGAGGGGGAAAATTCATAATTATCCATTAACAAATAAATATTTTAATGTTTGGGGTAACTGGGAGCCTTCTTACTGGTCAATTAATGGGATGAGGAGTTTCTAGAGATATACCTCCAATCCAAGATAATAAATATCTGGTCGGGACTCATCATACACTCATACATATTCAAGAATGATCTAACATAATTTACCGCAATCAAATCGGACCCTCTTCAATTTGTCGGATGTTATGGATTAATATATGATATATTATAACTTTATATGATTAAAATAATTTAAAGGGATTTGTACGCTCATTTGAGCCATAAATGAACATGCTTACTTATTTGCTAAAAGTCATCTAGATCATTATATTACTTTAAAAGGCTTAAAGATGTATAATACATATCATTGTCAACATATGTGCTGTTGAAAAAAAATATCAAAAATAATGGGCAAGGGGAATCTTGCTTTGTATTTAAAAAAAGGGATGGAAAGAAAACTCTGAAAGGTATTTTGTTGAAACAAAAACAGAATTATTATTTTATTTCATTTTATAAATATAACAGAAGAAAAACATGCATTTGGAGATATCCCAACTTGTATGATTGAATAAAAGACCAAAGCTTGGATTTTTTTTTTTTTGTGCCCAAGTACAGCTATATTTCACTTTATTATATCATTGATTATACATAATGAGGAGGTAAACTCGCACCTAAAGCATAACAAATACATTACTATAAAAATATTTTGCTACATCTATCAACAATTTGGTCATGATTCTCAGGCAATGGCCTTCTACAGTATGTCCAAAAATTGATGGTTGTATTAAAAATAGCCATTTTATAGTTTAAAAAAACAATTGGTCGGAAGGAAATGAAATTTGGCTGATACAATCATTAGGCAATATTGAATTTTTCTGATGCAATAATTTTATATGATTGCATCATACATTATTATAAAAGGGCTCAGAAAACACTACTTAGTTGAAATTCAATATCCAAAATGGTGAGAGAGCACTCTTTGGAGACCAGGGCCAAGGCTGTTGGCATGATAAAGGGTGGATCAAGCCAGAGAGACGTTGCTCAAAGGTTAGAAATTCCTCTCAGGACCATTGAGAATTGGTGTAAGAAAAGGAAGGATGGACATGCCCTTGAAAATCAGAAGGGTCGAGGAAGGAAGAAAAAAATTAGCAAGCTTCCCAAACTAAAACTTGCAGCAAGGTTGACTTCAAAGGGCTATCCAATATCCTAGTCATCTATCCACAACTACCTGAGGCACTCTTTGAATGCTTTGCCATACAAACCTCGTCTGCATGCCAAACTTTCAGAAAACTAAAGGAATGCCCAGCTTCAATTCTGTCGTGAGCGAAAACACTGGACTGCAGATGACTGGAAATGTATCCTTTTCAGGGATGAAAGTCCATTTGAGTTGTATCATTCGCCAAATCCCCAAACATATCGGGTTTGGGCAAGAGATAAGGGAGATGTGTAACCCACTCCAACTGTGAAATTTTCTCTGAAAATTCAGGTTTTGGTTGTTATGAGCCACCAGTCAGTGTCAGATCTTCACTTGGTTCAACGAAACCAAACTGTGATGGCTGAGTACTACGTAATGGAGATCCTCAGCAAGTCTCTGATGTTAGCCTTGTATATATATGTAAGAGGTCATTTTCCCACCAAATTGCTCCATGTCAGATGTTATTTCCCTTGTTCGGGGGGAGAGCCTCTTAAACATTTTTTTAAATGTCATATTTCGTTTGTACTTTATTCATGTTGCCAAATTTGATACCTTGATAATCCATGATAATAATTGGTAGACCCCATGTAGAAGTACATGAGTATAAGTGTAATTGTATTACAGAATATTCCCTCTAAAAAAATAGAAAAAAGGCCAAAATTATCTGGTAGTTAACCAAATAAGTTTATCATACCAACTGTTATTTACCTCTAAAGCACTCTCAGACTATCATTTTTATATTATTTCTCCACAATATGATACTCTATTAAAATAACATAGGATATTTTTGTTTTAGCGAGGTACCGCCGTGTTAGAGATATTTAAGATATTTGGCCTTTTTCTTCTCTTTCTGCTCATGTGTACCTCATTTCCTTATTACAGAAGAGATGAGATTTTTTTGAAGAATATTTATGGTTAGGAAGATATATGTAGCATACTTACACACATAGGTAATTAAGTATACAAACCCTAATTCAAACTCTTTCTCCTGTACTTATAAGGAAGGAGAAACAAAAATTTACTCCACATTATTTTGATTTATGTGTTTCTTCTTTGTTGATCATAAAGTGAAACCCAAAAATGTGTAATTTTGTGCCTACATAGGATAGGCATGAAGGAAGTTTTTTTTTCTTTAAGAGAATGAAATTTTCCTCAAACTAACAATGTTTATCTACTGTATAAGTACTTATATACGTATATATATACACTAATTTTTTTTTATGTATTGACGTTCATTCGTGAGTCTCTATAGGTCACGTACTAGATGATTTAATTGCCACTATTTTTTGGCAAAAATTAGGAGAACCCTTATGTTAAAATATATACATACATACATCCACATGCAATGATTATACGCCCGTAATTAAGGATATACATTATAAAGTGATGAAGATTCTGAGATGATTAAAAGTTAAAGGACGTATTTGGTAAGACGTGACCATTGATGCTCTACTTTTCGTCTCCCTCTCTCTTCATTACTCTGCAAAGTCGTAAAGAAATCATAAAACTTCTCATTCCGTAAATAGAAGGAAAATGCATTAAATATAAAAAAATATTTGTCAATGGATTTCAATTATTAATTCAAAGAAATGTTCACAAATCATACATAGTTCAATGTAATTAACATTGGAGTTACTTCAAATATTATTAGCTAGAATGGCATCTCTCTATAACTCCATCCAAGATGCAGAAATTCTCTTAGGTCGATGAATAATACAGTTTACGAAGTCCCTCCCTCAGCACGTGTCATATATACTGATAAGTTTTAGGGCTAAGCCACCCTCCAAATAATGAATGCTGGTATCACTACGTGGAAGAATATCTTACATTGTATTGTATTTGCCAGTGCTTTGGAGTACGAGTACCTTTGGTTGAATTTAGATAATATGCAGTGATGTATAATATATGTCCTGCCGGTATGTAAAAATAAAAGACACCAAAAATGAAAGTGGTAATCCGGACACTTTCAAGATTTTTTGGGAGGAGAGCAGGTTAGCTTTCATGGCGTTTTATGAGATCAGCTGCATGCAGTCGTGAGAGAAGGAAAATTACACAAATCATACTCCGTATCTAGTAACAAGGAAATAGACAGAAATTACAACGACATCGATCCTATTCCGAGGCCAACAAGGACTAAAACCTCTATCTCCCAAGCAAACTCTCATTGTTTCTCTTCGTCTTTCTTGAGCACACGTACTAGTTACTACTTCATACTTTTTGACAACTATGAAAAGACGCTCCCACTTCCTAGCAGATAATTTATAGATCTGCGATAAAATGTTATTCGTAGCAAGGTTTCTAATCCCTTAAGCAGTGCCATCAGAAGTTCTTAGCTTTCGGGGCACAACAGATTTTTTATTTTTTGCAAAAAAAAGGTCTATGTATATTTTGTAATTAATAAAGTCCGAAACATTGGGAGTACAACATGTCAAAGCCTCACATCTGAGAGCCATAATTAGTCACTCATACAAAAGGGCCACTCTCTCTCACTTAGCAATAATGGTTGACCCATCAAGTACGTTGCTATCAAATAGTACATTTATGTTATCTTTGAGAAGAAAGCTGAGGGTCAGTTTTTGGTTTACGAGCACTTACATTCTACACAGATGTTTTTCGTAATCTAAAATATTATTATAGTACCTCTCTAAGATATTTGACATATCTCATTCCAACTTGCTACTCTTCTAATCAAAACAAAGTGAAATTTTCGTTTAAATGAAGTAATAAATCTTCCTTCTATAGAGGACGAGGGGATTTTCTTGTAGCCCTTTTGAACAGCTCCTTTTCTTGAATTGCTTGTATTTATATTTTTATTATTAATATAATCAATCATCTAGAAATTACTAGATAAATAATATTATATATATATATATCTTTATTGGTTCTGTGTTTGTATTTTTCCCATTTCTTTTCTATATTTGTTCAGCCTCCATGGTTCGTATTTCCTTAGAACGTACAAATAAAAGTAAGTTAATATTTATATATATGATGTACAATCATATTAAATGTATTGGATCCTCAAGGCCGATGATATTAAGGTCATAAATTACAAACAGTAAACACATCATGTAATTACAAACATATGCGATTTTGTTTATGTGTACTTTGTAGTAACGTATCCAAGATTCACTTTTGCATTTGTGGACTATCTGTATTCACGGAGGCAAAGAAAGAAATACTTACATCTGTATTAGATGTTTGATTTATTAGGGCCTTATTGGAAAAAAAGAGGCTAGATGCGCTCAACGGCAAGCTTTCGACAAAAATATAAAAGAGGGCAAAAATAAATGTGCAGAGCCCTGCTTGAATTTAAAGAAATAATTTTGAATTATTATTTTGTCTGAAAAATATATAATATAAAAAGGAAAAAGAAAATCTCAGATTGCTTTTTGAATTAAACAAAGAAGTTTCAGCTGTTTTAATTGATTTTAATAAGATGACTCTTGTATTATTTAAAGTAGGTGACTCTACGTTTATGAATTTAAAAAAAAGTATTACATAGGATTTTGATGTTAATATTAACTAATATCAATCAAGGGTCTTCGTTTAAAATTCCTGTCATTTAATACTCATATATTGATAAGATTATCGTTTCAATGTATTTAATAATTAAGAGCTATCATCTAAGTAATAATTAACAGTTGGCAACAATAAAAATACAGAAGGCTATATACCATATGGTTTTTTTAAAAATTCCCTCTGTTGACAGGGGTAGGTTGAGCGTGGATAGAAAAGCTTGTTGTGAATGTAGGCTTCTATTTTCATAAATTTAATATTTTTTGTCAGAAAACATATTTTTCTTTTCGTTAAAGGACTTTTTTTTCAGAAAAATAAGTATTAAAAAAATATTATAAAAGTCTTTTTTAAATGCTCTCAACACGCATGTAAAAAAATTATGAATAATTTTATTTAGATTTGTTAAATATGTATTGATATAAATTCCTTCCTTCTATAATATTAAATTTTTGAATAAAAAGAATATGTTTGGATACAAATATCATTAATTCATAGAAATATAATTTAAAAAACACTTTTTCAGAGAACTATTGAAAAAAAAATATGAAATCGATCGGTTCATTTTCAATAATGCAAAGAAGAGGTAACAAAAGCCTGAAAAATTAATTTTCTTCAGGTAAAAGTGTTAATATTTTTACACAACTGAGGTTAAACTTTACATTAGGACAATAACTTTTTATTTATTTTTCATCTATTCGAAAATTAAGCAGTCATATAAAGGGAATCTTAAGAAAGTTGCGAGTTATATTCGGTAAACCTACACGTCTATAAAACTTTGGAGTACCATTTCGACCATACCAAAATTTGTTTTTACATCTGTGTCAATGCAATAGGGCAGGATATTGAGCCATAATAAAACCCTCTATCACTCATCTACATACATACTAAAGCCCCTCTGACTGTTAAGAGTTGAGTCCATCTGTTCAGTGATGTATCAGATAGTCACATTGTCAATCACAAATTAATTGTATTCTAGAATTGTTTGCGTCCATATCGACCATTCTTATACATTTGGTGTCCGCATAAACACATTTTTAGATATCACTACATCACTATTTTATACTAAAGCCTAATTAATCAATGAAAGAGACATCAACCAATGTATATGTCCAATCAACACAAAAGTTAGCCAATGTGATTTTTATCAAAAATGATTATCTTTTATTTCTATGAATAATTCTTTAGAAATGCATCAAATTGTACTTATAATCGCAATTTTTTCGTTCACAATTCATGAGGGTCAAATATGATTTATTATTTTTGAAAAGCAATATTAGAGGCATATAAAGTCTTATTTTAAATATACCTAAATTTAATAGTTCACTGTTCTAAGTGAGAGGAAATATTAGGTCGTGTTTTTGAAATCAAAATATAAATGGGTAATTTCATATTTTCCTTGATTTTGTAGCGAGTGTTTTTGTTTTGTTGAGTTACCAGATACTCCATAGTACATAGGTATATGGTGATATAGCCAGGAATAAATATGCAAATTTGCACTGATTCTATGTCATTTAAATTTTCAATTCAAAATTGAGATGACAGAATCTCACTTTATGTACTCGTAGGTTGTAGCTACTTATAAGTAATTCCCCAATCACGTTGGTCATCCTTGTAAATTTTAGTCATGCATGAATGATTGATAACCATTACCTGTGACAGGTTTTACGCCTGAATCTCTTTTTCAATTATCTTTTACTTATGGATACGCATTAAAGCCATAAGAAGTAACTCTAGTTATTCATCTACAACGTAAAATCATGTTTATAGGTAGGCAGTGGATGCAGTTTAATTGTGGCAATTAATTTCTTTTGTTCGTTCCTCAGATGAGTGAAGATTGCAAGATTCTGTTTTCTACCTTCTTTCTAAATATTGATTAGGTTAATCTGCAAATAGAACTTTTACAAAATTGCAATCCACATACAAACATGGCTTTAATTGGTAATGATTTTTTTATGGAAATGCATCATCGTTGCACATTTATAATTATAATGCCACAAAGATGCATAGGAATAATATATGCAGATTTGAGAGTGGACATGTGTAGGAATTTAACTATATTTGTCAAATCCTATTAGAAATGGATCAAAATTCAACATAAGAATGTTCTTGGAAGGAAAAAGTATTGTGTATTCGGTAGATTTGACACAAAAATATCTTATATATTTGTTTTAAACGAATATATTCTGTACTGATTGACGATGGCTATAAAAGTCCTAAGTTAAGAAAGCAGATCTATATTGGAGCTATTTACATGTTTAAGTCAAATTCCAATCAAACAACGAGTATATTCACTTAGAGTTCCAATTGCACCTGAAAAGGTTGTTAAATTAGACTGAAGCTAGACTCAAATTTGAGTCGTGAGTACCTCTAGTTTTAATCCATTTATCACCATCAATATTAAATTCCAAATAAATAATAGTATGTACATAATGGCGATTCGAAATAAAGTGTTTTTTTTAACCACAAGCATTGGCACCGAAACACGGTTTTGCATGATTATGGTATCATAAATATGTAACATTATTTTTATCAACTGGTCAGATCTGAATCTTTTAATTTCAAA
Source organism: Lepeophtheirus salmonis (assembly GCF_016086655.4). Classification (NCBI taxonomy): domain Eukaryota; kingdom Metazoa; phylum Arthropoda; class Copepoda; order Siphonostomatoida; family Caligidae; genus Lepeophtheirus; species Lepeophtheirus salmonis. The sequence continues at coordinate 45,528,028 of NC_052131.2, forward strand.
TCCTTGTCTACTCAAGTGTCTTCCTATTCGAGTTTTAATTTGGAGTTTAACAAATTTTGCTTTGTAGTGTCAAAATTAGACATATTGTTGATTGATCTAATAGTATAATTTCAGGTCCCACTCTATAAACATCCAATTTTCCAAAGATATATTCTATCTTCCTTGAAAAGTTATTATAATATGTACTTTAATGAATTATTTTCATGTTCTTATATTACCCTTTCTGATGGATAAATGTTAATTGGGTCACTCTATAATTCGTTTAAATAAATATGTAGTTAACAATCAGCTGCTGATTTGATTTTAATTAACTCTAGCCAATTACATAACTATATGAAAAGTAAACGCGGTTAAGAGTCACGTTCATAAAGAATTAAATTAAATATACGGTACAGATACAAGGGCCTTTTTCTTTTTTGGCTCTATGGGCAAGATAAAACAATGAGAAGTTCCTTATTTTATTTAATCTATCTGCATTAAACATGCAATTGGTGTAGAGTTTTCATCCTGTGAAATATTTGAAACATTCTATTAGTTTAATAGTTTTGTTATAACGTTCTCTTTATATTAACTTGCGGAAACATTAAATATATTTATGTACTGTAAATGTACATAACATCTCAACTAAGGTCATGACATTTATTCAATTCTTTTGAGTAATATTGTTTCAAAGTATGTAGTAATTTTAAAAGAATACATTTAGTTTCTAAGATATCTATTTATTTATCCTTTCAGTTCATCTCATAAATAATGGGACATTATTTTCCCTTATCAACAATAGAGAGATAAAACGTGTCAAGGGCTCTTGAAGTCTAACTCTCTTGTCCATCAATGTCTTATGCCTGACAAATGGCTTTTATAATAAAATAATATATCTCTTTGTATAAAAATGTATTTCATAGTCGTTGTTTTTACAATTCCCATTAGAGAATTCATTTCATAAGGATGGGCCTATATGAGTTTTGTTTGATTTAATGTTTTATGTATTGTCGAAAATATGTTTGTTCTAAAAGAGAGGTCGAATAAGTCATTAAATCTGCTTATTTCCAGGATGTTTATACTTATTTGGAAATCATAGAAGATAACAAGAAAATATGCTTTATTCGATCGTTAATCATACATTCATAATTTCTTAATATTTTGTAATTCATATTTCATCATTGTTTCCAAAACAACATTGGTTATGCCGATCCAAGAAAGGACTTTTCATGAATATGTAATTGTTTATACATCACACAATCAGAGTATTTCTTTTATTAGGTGCTGTGTAGTTGTATGTTTCCAACAAACTACCAACATATTCTGATATTTAATTTGAAATCAATCTCAAAATCGATCATGGTCTTAAAACCAACTTTTGAAGGTCTTGTCCAGGCATAGACTGTTGAAAATCTTGATTTTGTTGTCAAGATGAAAGCAACTAAATAGCAAAAGTTCCTTAATTAAAGATACAAACCAGATCTTTCTTTTCTTACGGGTTGCCTCGATCCTATCTAAGACTAAGGTATTGGTCCTTCAAGTATTCTCGGTTATAACAATCTGGATCAGAACAATAAAATGGTTAGTCTATCATAAATAAGAAGCTCAAGAATTATCCGCGAGAACTGATTTGTTCCAAAACTGAATATGCTTCTTTCGAATGTTTATTTATTCATATCTTAGATCTTAGTTGTCAACTATTCAAAATTTAAGAGGAAAAGGGTAAATTAATTACCTCAGCTTTTCTTTCAACAACTACGGTCCAACATCATTCTAGCCTCTAATTATAATGGGCTAGAATAAGGACAAAATGCAAAGTATAAAGAGAAAGTTGTTTAAGCTCCAATATTTAATGTGATTTTAGATACCTTTTGGGTTAATTTCAAGCTCTTTTGACAGATGTCTTTACCTACTGAAAAATGTTTGAAAACATTTGCTGCGTACATACCTATATCTACTCAAAGTATTTAAAACAAATCCATTAGAACCATGAAGAATGATCTCCTCAAGAAATGAAAGAAAAAAATACTCTCATCAAATCGGAAGTCATTAACGTGGTATAGGTACCTTCTTCATTTCACCTTTATCCATTTTATGTGCATGCAGAAACAGGATGTTATGCACTACTAAGCCATACCAAAATAGTGATGAAATACAGGAAATGAATCCTATATATATGTATGTTGAATGTTTATTTGCTTTTGAAGCATCCATTGAATCATCGCAGGAGTATTTCATCCATTATCTAACTGCACTATTTATGAAACTATTACTGTTGTACATATATTTCACACACAAAATAACAATATAATTCATAAATTAATTTAAACTTCGTCTTCTTCATATTTCAATATATTATGTTTGTATTTTATACATATATGTATGTGTACAATATAGTACATATATCATACTCTACACTCAAGGCATTAACCCCCCTCTATCCCCTAATTGAAGATAATGAGTCACTCAATATATGTATCTTAGACGTAATGGGGTTATTTATGACTTTATTAAAGCTTAATCATATCTAATTATATGAAGGAGGAGGAGCATCGAAACAGATTTTAGTATTGAGCACCTATTTATCTGACCTTAATCCAGGACTGGGCTTATAGTGAGGGAAGATAAATGTACGGAGTCCTTTTCTATTTTTACATATTTTTATAATTTTTTTTTAAATATAATATTTCCCACTCATAAGGAACCTTGGAACCTTAGGCAAGTGTCCCTCTCACAACAAACCGACCCTGCCTCTCCCCTCACTAATTTAATTATATAAATATTTACGTCTTAAAACACTTCAAAGTGATGTTTGTAGATTAAACCGATCCCTGAGAGCGCTAATGTAGTTTTTCTTGTATTTCTTTCAGATAGGAATGGGTAGTATATTTTTATTTTCCGGAAATTGATTATTTATCATTTTCAAGAGATATTTTTTCTACTTTTCTCATTTCCCCGATTTTTTTATAACTGATTTTCCTTGTGAAAATCTTTAAGAAGTATTGCGTTCAAACCCACTTTTTCCAAGATCTTCGGATTAGTGTACTTTGGGTATCTTAAAAAAGGAAACCGAACATCAGTATAGTAACCCTGACAATTTGAAGAAGTTTTTGGTAGAGAGCAGCTTTGCTGTCGTCACGTTTAATTATTTAGATCAGCTACAATCAGTTGTGAGGAAGGAGGAGGGGAGAAGAAAATGAACAGCGCAAAAATCCTCCGTCTTTTATGAGGTCACATGTATATTCATTTAGGTTTTGAATATAATTGATTATAGTAGAAAAGAGATTTTACTTTTGAGGAGTTAAACAATATTGACATCAGATAAGGAACAGATAATTCATTCTTTAGATTACTAATGAAAAAAAAAAGTGACCAGCTAAAACATACACACGATTTACATTACTATTTGGGATTGTGAACAGCGAACAATGCACTCGGGATTATTTATTCTCCTGAACTGAATATACATAAATTTGATTGGCGGTTCCTCCTGGAGAAGAAAATATAGATTATGTTATTTATTTGGAATTGAAAGACAATACTTTAGGTGGAGTAATTGTTCTGTCATAATGTGTACATATAATTAATCAGTGCAACTCCCTATGACCAATTAAAGGAAAAACATTTTAAACCCACACTTTGAGGATAAATAAATTATGATTTTTTAAGGATATTATAATTTTTATAGAATTGGTTTATTTTACAATTAGTTTGGATTTTAATACTTACATTTTCAAGAGTCGAGTGGAAAATTTTATTGGCATGAATAGAGACTGAAAATTAAATAACTTACAAAATGGTCTCATGATCTACATCACTAGCTTCAAGTGTTATAATCTGCACTTGAAAATCTTTTACTCTATCTGTTTTTAATCTGTGTTTTTTAAATGTATGTAATGTTTGACTTTGATTTTATGAGAGGTTAAAGGAGTACAAAAAAGCAACTGTAAACCTTAAAAAATACAGCATATTGAGATTATCTCAATATGTACCTTTGCTATCCTTTTTTATGTAGATATTGCAAAAGTTTAAGGGTACTTCCATGTTAAATCCTTGATAAATCAGGAAGCGGTGGGCTGGAGGCGCTCGTATCTCTATCTCTGTAACGATGTAATTTACAAGACACTTTTAGCTCAATTACTTCAAGCTGGATTGACTTAGACGGGTCAAATTTTAACACAACAAGCCTTTGTTTGTCTCCTATTTTTTTAATCTTTTTCAAGGTTACACTTTCAAAACAAAAAATTAGATACTCAATATTGTCCATTTTAAGAAAAAAAACCTCATATCAACTATTGCAATTGACTGTTTCATAACAACTGTGCGTCCAAAATAGCTGAAAGTTTGTTGAGTAAGTATCAACAGATGCTAGATAGATCTGACTATATTCATATATGAGTTCTGCCATCCTCACGTTGGGTTCCCGAAACTTTTCAGACCACACTTGCATGTATAAATGCCCGCATTTTTTTGAAAGAGATGATATAATTATATAATTTGCTTGCAATAATTAAAAATTCTAAATATACAATGTACAAGTTAAAAAAAGAAATTACTTTTTTATTTCCCCTTCTCTTCATCACATGCATTGGATACTACGAGCTGAGCCCACTGGCTTTGTTCGTCACATTTTAGATGAGTAAATTGAATTTTCAAAATGTTAAACTATATAAATATAACATAATGACTGGGCCTACCCAATGGGGTTTAGGAACATCTATAAATCCGATGTTTTACCATCTTATGTTATATTTTGTTTAAAAACCTAAGCATAAAAATACTCTAGCCCTTGAAATGGAAAGTCAGTAGCTTAAACTACACATATGACACTATGGAAAAATTTGAATTAATAATCTAATCCTAAATGGCAAAAATTGTTGTATCAAATACATTTTTACAAACCTCAAGTGTCCTGCTTAAAGTGAAACACAAACTTAATTTATGTATGCTTCTCAGACGTAGTAAAATTTGTGATGTAAAAAAGTAGTCTATATTTATTGCAATGTCCCTAATTGATCACATGGCAAAAATGAACATAATCCGTCCAGTAGTTTTGGGACTCTATTCTTATAATATAGATACTCGTAGCATGACAGGGGCACCTTCACTTAATGATATACCCCAGGAATGAGAGGATTATAAACTTTTAGCTCATAAGTAGCCCTATAAACTTGATAAGCCCCTTCTTTTTATAACAGATTAGCCCTTGTATTAAAAATGCATGGCTGTTTAAAGCTCTCCAAGATTGACATAACAAAGTTTTTCCTTTTTGAAAAAGGTCAGTAAAATTATTCATTAATAAAATTTAAATTAATTATTGGTAGGGAAAATGTCCCAACTTCTGATATTTAAGAATAACCCTACCATATCAGCTGACATTAATTGAAATTTTAGACACTTTTGTAGATACTCTGCAACAGATGTTTATATTATCATCGAATATTAAATGCCAGATATTGACTTTAATATGTGGTGCATCAATATAAAAACAATGTTGAACAAAAATGAGATAATTACAATTTTTTTTTACTTCATATTTAGACACCCAGGAAACGAATTTGCAGACTATCTTGCAAAGAGTGGTACTGAAAGTCAAAATTGTTTGTGTGTTGGAACGCTTCTTAGCTACATAGAGAAGGTGGTGGGTGACTGCTTCTTCGAAGTTTGGTGCAACAGATACAGAGAAGATCAAAGAATGAAATATACACATCAGATGTTGAAGAAACCAAAACAAAAGAATGTCAAAATTTTGTATAAAAACATGAACTTACTTTATTAAATCTACATAGGCCATGGGCCATTTTTGGCCCATCTGAGCAAAATGGAAAAATACAAGTGCAATGTGCAATATTTGCAAAGGAGAACCAGAAAGAACACGGGCACTTATAGGGGTATATTTGCTACTACAGCAGAAATTGATCTCAAATCCACCCTCCATTATAGGAAATATCCTTTTAGCCTGCTTTTGTGTTGACAGACCACTGTTCGCTGTATGTAGGATATGCTTTTAAATGACATTAAAATTAAATGCCGACTTCATGCATCTCTTTTCAACAACACTCCTCCATGTAAATGTGATTTCGCAAAAAATAAAGACACAACGTTCCTCTCTTTGTCAGACTACTTGCAGAGGATTACTTACAAGGAAGGAGAAAGATTAAATCTTATCATGTATGTAGTATATACATATATAGAAGCTATATACGTGATTACTCATTTTTTTGTGTGTTCTTTTAACATGCCTTGAGGCATGCTTTTTTTTTTTTTTTTTGTTAAATGTTCAAACGAGTACATTTGACTTTTGTTCTAATTAAGAAAAGTATGTTCATAATTCTTTGCAAAAAAAAAAAAAAATCTTTGTTAAATATAACAGCCATGCTCATTTTTTCTTTTTGTATAATAATAATGATTTTGATCCATAATTTCTTAATGTCTCTAAAAGAATAAGCTACATGCTTGGTTTTGCTAGGTTCGTTATGTATGTTTGTAAAGCACATAATTTATGAAATTTGTATGTCTAGGTACATACATAGATTTGTTTGCCCATATGTATGTCATTTGTATGTAAATACATTAATTAGTGATGTCACAGGACTGACCCGGTTTGCAAATTAAATTCCATATTCTTGTAAAATAGTAAAATAATCCCTTACAAATCGAAGGTGCTCGATAATTTTCCCTTAAACTATTTCACCTCAAAATATATATAAATCTGGTTTCTACGTCGTTACTGTTAATTTTTAAGTAGTAGTTTTAGCACTTTTTCCGTTCGATTCGTTGTACTGTTTGTTTATTTTTCCTATTATACTAATTTTATTAACTATTTTATCTGTGGTTCGACCTCATCACATAGTGAGACTTCGATAGTATGTCTGTATTGAAAATTAGGGGCATAACTTTGTCATTACTTATTTATAATTGAGGCGAAATACATTTGAGTCAAAATGGCTTTAAGGGAAAAAGGGTTTAAGGTAAAAGTGCCTAATTCCATACCGACAACCCAGTTTTTTTTTATCACAAATTTTGCTGTCAAATTAATAACATATATTTAACCTCATAATAGTTATACATTCAAAATATTTGCAATGTGTGTGGAACACATTGTAAAGTTTGAATTATTTTAACTTCAATTCTTTCTGGGGTATTTTGCATTGATGTACTTATACTAGACTTGGAGATTGAGAAAAATGAGCCTCGTTGATTCTTTCCAGTCATTTTATGTACCTTAGTGGGGTAAAATGAATGATGAACTGAAAACAACTCTTGAAAGGCGTATATTTCTTTGATCAATTTTGATTGTTCTCTAAGGACATACTTTACATCAAAACCAAAACTAAAACTATTTGAAGAATCGACGATCTGTCACAAGGGGAAAATGTTCAATTGATGTTATCTGTAGTACCTCAATAGTGACATCTCTTTTGAACAGAAAAGGTGTTTTTTTTTTGTAAACTAAATGTGATCAAAAATATAATCGTGTTTAGTTTACGAACGAATGATTCTAAATTTTTTAGAAAAAATGGACTAACAAATTAATGGAAAATGTGTGAGCGGGTGCAAGCCTGCTACAACCATTTCGGTTGTCGGTCCTATATTGTAAGTATCGAATATGAGCCTAAAAACAATTCCAAAACTACACCTTGAATTTAAAAAAAATACCTCAATATCGTAATCCGTTCAAAGGACCCGTGACAGCATCACTAAATTCTATGGAATCAAACTGTGAGCAACATATAACTTACAAAATCAATGTTTCGTCGCCATATTTAAATGCATTTACTTACTTACATATATATATATATATATACCTAGTTACTTGTAAGCGCTGTATGCATGTATGTATATACTTACATAATTACGATTCAAATCTTTTTTTTTCTTTTTTTTTTTTATCTACTTATTACATGATGTGACACGTCATAACCTCAATTATAATGTTACAACAAGGGATGAGGAGAGCCAACCAAAAAATATATATAAAAGAGTTTCGTGATAGAAGATGTCGTGAGAAATCCCTGAGAAAAATGTTCTCAAGTACCACCACCACCTCTATGTACTACATCGTATGAGACATAATCCAATGTTGTTTCCGCTAAAGGTGTTGTTACTGCCCTATTTATTGTTCGTGTTGCTTTTTTTCTTTTTTTGACACGAAAAGGCATGAAGTTTTTGGTAGGTACATAACTCATAGTTTCTCGAAAGCAAACATCATTGTTGTCAGTGGACTTTTCCAAAGGATGAATAGCGCGTTATAGGAAGTTAAATGGAAACTTGTGAGACTTTTATAAAAAAATAGAATTTTAAGGGAATCATATGTCATGATCTATTTTCAATATCCATATGTAACAATGACCTTACATGACCTTTTCTGTACCTTTTTTTTTTTGTCAGGGAAATATGTACATAAAAATTTCCATAATTAAACATTCGTTACTTTTTATTCATTTAATTCCATGAATACATAAATGTCACTTCTTGGTGGGCCGGGGAAAGTGGCGTGGATACATTTACTTCGTTATTCCCTATCCAATAGGAGAGTTATATTGATATTAAGTCAGTTTTCTACGTCCTTTTTATAATATTTTTCCGTTGTATTTATATTATATAACTATGTTTAGTTTGATGATGTTATCTTAATAATACAACAAGCCAAAAGGGACTTGTGCAAATCACTAATTAATATTTTCCGATAAAGAACTTCATCTTACGTACATTGTTTTGATGATACCCAATTTATTTACCCATTCATGATTTGTAATCTTCTTATTTTTAATTTCTTAATTTTTATCTGATGAACTATTATTTGATCGACTGTTTTAATGGTTGAAAGATTAATAAATTATCTATGACTTTAGTATTTTTTTTCTTTTTTTTTGTACTTCGTTACAACTGTATTTCCACTTTTTATTCTATAAAAATATTAACTTTAATTTTTGAACATATAAAATACAATTTTTCCCAATATTACTGTAGAATTCTCAGGCAACGGGGTTCTTGTGCATATAAATTTATATTTGAGAACTTGTACATTTGCAGGGGTGTAACTATATAAGGGATATGGGTATATGGGCCGGTTTAAAAATGATAAAAATCATTATCCTAAAGACTCAACTTCAAATTGATAAAAACAAAGAAAGAACTGAATGATTGGGCTGATTACACTCGAACAAAAAATGTTGGGATGGTTCCAGTGATGGATTAACTCTGACTTTATACTAAACTAATACTAATATGTGACCCTAAATACATATTATAGTTGATATAAATATCAACTTTTAGCAAAGGAGAAAACAAAATATTTTTCTTTTATCCTTTATTTTTAATTCTTGAAAGTCCTACATTGTTGATATTTGGGAGATATTAGTATTTATCTTTTTTACCTCTCTCCCTCACTATGGTGGGGCTCCTACGTGTCCCATCAACATACCTCCAGGAACCTTTTAATGTACATATATATATATATATACACATCATTATACCCTTAACTCAAATCCAATAAATTAACCCTTAATTAACAGAAAGAAAAACAATTAAGAACCGTCAATATGATGCTTAATGACCCACACCTAAAATATATATATAGGCATATACATAAAAAACCCAATCAACAAAATACCCCATCAAGGTCAGTAAGGCATTGTCATCTGGCCTAATGCTTTATTTAGTATGTCTTTTTTTTTTTTTTTTTTGTTAAAGCCTACAAGTTTATAAGATAAATTGCAGATTATTTTCTATGATCAAAGGTCAGTCGTCCTTAGAAATATGTACAATCTACAAATATCAAGTTGAGTCATGCTTTGGTCATTTTTTTTGTATGACACTTGTTGTGAGCACAATTGGTGTTTGAAAAAAAAAAAAAAAAAGATTTTTTTCTGCTCAAAAACCATTATTTTTTTAGTTGAAAAAGAATATTTAGTTTATTCTGAATTAAATTTTTGCTGTATGAGAAAATAGTGATTATATTTTTGAAGGTATCTACTTACTTATGATCCCTTTGAGGGAGACCCTTTAAGTCATAAATTATAATACAACATTGCGTAAATAATAATGAGGAAAAAAAAAACAACATCTTCAAATTTGGTTGGTAAATTACCAATTAATATAGGTATATGAAAGGTAATCCCGGCTATTGGGTTGAAGTAAGAGTGGGGGGATTTACGAGTAATGATATGGATCTTTATGAATTAACTAAAAATAAGAAACATGATCATAAATAACCAACTTTTTTGTACGTCATCAAATATGATGGGACGAAATATGTTTAAATCAAGATTTTTGAAAGTGGCGTCATCTAGAATATATTTATGGTACTAATATAAATTGTCTAAAATAATATCTTTAAGTACTAATTACTATTATGTGGGAGAAAATGCACATCAACCCCAAAAATAAATTTCGTACTTATATTATTAGAGTTGTTAAAAAACTTGCATGTCATTTTTTTTTTTTTTTGTAGTTTGCGATTCTTTAATTATTGAGGAAAGGACATTCAAGTATAAAATGAGTTCACATAAAAAGCATGTTGGTAAATTATAACTAAGTCCTTGAGCAGGAGCGTCCACAGGATTATATCTATATATATGCTGTTGTTATTTTTTTTTGTGGGGGAGGATTCAATTTGTTTTGAAAAGAAGTCCAAAAATTAAATTTTTAGGAATAAAAATTCAAAAATCCACGGCTGCTTACAAGCATATAAATTTTTGTAAAAAAATTTCAAAAATGCAATTTTTTCATAAAAAAATTCAAAAAATCCATAGCTGTTCACAAAAAATTATTTTTTTTGGAAAAAAATATTCAATATTGTCAAAAAAACTATGGTAAAACCAAAAGTTTATTAATTTGGAAGGGCTACAGCCTCTTTTTTGCCAACTTTTTGAATTGCAATTTTGCACCTTCATAATATCAGTTGATCACTTCCTCATGTCAAATAAAAAACTCCCTATTTCCTTAATAGTTACTTGTTGAAAATTTCGTTCCATGTACCTTCCAGTTGGAAAAAATCCATACCAACTCCCCCAATTAAAGATGACCAATATTTCCAGCTGGTGAATCCATAAAGTTCAAACAAATAACATCTTTTACAAGGAGTGATTTGGATATGAGGAGTACTGCAATACACAACATCCCACAAAAGAAACAACCTTTATTATTGTCATTCATAGTTTAAATATTTGAATTTGTAGCACAATTTTATTTGGAGCACTTCAAAATAAATTATTAACCGTTTTACTTATAAACGGGCAAAGTATTAGGCTTAGTTAAATTTAACTCAAGGGTATTTGCTGTAATTTTTTTCATAGTAGATACTGGAAATGATCAATTTTGAAGTGATGTTTTCTAAATTAAATGCAGTTTAAATATAGCTCAAATTCAAGTATTTACTCGAAATAATAAATATGTTTTATATCTGTACAGAGGAAAGACAATATAGGAAGGGGAAATGATCGAGCCTTTTGTGGAATGATGTCTACTATAGCGCCCCTTATGCCCAGATCATTCCTTCTAACGTATGAATTAGTACTTACTTATGTTATTAAAAAGGGCTTCCACTACACGGGGACATTTGGTTTTAACTTAGCAAAGAAATACTTAACATCTGGCCACAATGTGCTCGTATATTACAGAATGTTTTTTTTCTTTTACCATAAAATAGTAAATGTTAAGAAACTGGAGAATCTTATGATTTTCAAACATTTTGACCAGGATTTTTACAAATGTCTTCATGACGTCTCCAGATTTTATGGATCAAAGCAGAGTACTTGCTCAGAAATACATATATTTTTGCCACAAAATAAATTACAAAGCTACCTATTTCACAATAGGCATATAAAAGTTACCCCGGGATTTGCAAAATATAAATTAGTCATGTGACATATCGTGGAAATATTTATTAATATATATATATACTTTTTTTTTGCAAGATATCTTTTTATTTTGTTTTTGTATACTTTTATTAATCTAGATCTCCATCATGTCAGAGTGGATGACAGAATCACATGCATTCATGGGTACACAGTCAATTGATCTTTTTTTTTTTCTCTTTCATTTTATTTATTTATTAAGTAAGGTTATCATAAAAAAAGAAAATATTTGATGTTAATAGTATGATATCATTTATTTTTGGAGGGCTACAAACGGGTTTTTACCTAGTTTTAAAGAAATAAATACAAAATTAATGAGCTTAAAATGGTTATGTACCCAAAGACATAAATGTTCATCCATGGATGAAGAACAAAGACATTAATAAGAAATGGAATTATAATAATGATACTTCCTTAGACTCAGATATAATCAAAGTATTATAATGATGATGATGTCAAAGATAGAAATAAATTTATTCACTTAATTAAATGCTCCTTTATATATTTCTTAAACAAATGCTTATGAAATATGAATTTAATGTCGAATCATCTTTTTTTTTAAAGAGATCTCATATCGTTATAAAAAGGAAATAATACTAAATCCTTTTTGTACCTAATTCTACCGGCAAAACGTTGCAAATTCATGTCAAATAATTAGTTATAATTTTTTTTACATCATTTTAGACATTTTTAGTTCAAAGTTTAATAATTATGTTAGGAGCAAAATGGTTTTAAGTAAATTGGTTCGATATTAAGGATGAAACATTTCCAAAATTTTAAAATCCCATTCTAAATCTTAATGACACCACCAAATTGGAGGAATTTTTTTCTTAAATAATGTAATCATACCAGCCAGCAGATATCAGCTAAATTACATCAATCAATACGAATGGTAAAATAATTAATTATTCCTAAATGAAGAAATTTTTTTAACTATTCCCAAGCATGAAAGATATTTAAAGTTTTGGTAAACTGAGGTACTTGGTATAACGTTAGTATAATTTATTTTATTGAAGAAAGGCTTTGATAACAGATAAATTAAAACTCATTGTTACAATTATCGGTGTATTCGTTTTTGCAAATTTTCGTTCCAACGTCTTAATCCGATTGTATTTATAGACTTCTGTATATTGTTGCTTTAAGCTATGAATATCAGTACGGATCTATGGCTCTTAGAGATGAATATTTTACAGGCACCAAATTGGGGAGGGGGGAGAATTCAGAAGTCAAAGAAATTGAAAATACCTATTTTAAAAGGGATATTCTCTCTAAATTTTCGAAAATATTAATTAGGAATGACTTTTTTTAGACAGTGCTATTTAAAAAAAATATATATAAAATAATTTTATTTTATAAAATACGTAATTCAATGTATACAATATATTGGATACCCCTTATTAAGAGCTAATTTAAAAAGAAATACTTTTTTAAGTCAGTTGTAAAGGGCCGTTAAACTTTATACATATCTTCCCATTGAAAGTCGTGCCACTTTGGGCACTAACTCTAATGAAGAATGGCAGTATTTTGACCCTAGGTACCAATATTTAAGTCTTTCTTTCTTTTATTATGCCCATCCTTAATATATATTTATAAGTAATGTATATATAAAAGAAGTATGTACGAGTCCATACGAATACACATATAAGCAAATCCTTATCTATGGGTCATAATTCACCATCAATACATGATTCTATGTATGCCCCACAGACCTCAGCTAACAACCATTCATTTCTTTAACAATGTGTATACCTATATTTTATACATATGTATATATTAAGGTAAGTTCATAATATTTGAGATTTTCAATTACGGCCTATCTCATTTATCTTTTATGATTAAAATTCTTCAATTTCTTTCTTCTTTTTTTTGGGCAGCTCATTTTTTGTACTTACATACACATTTATAGGGTAGGGGGAGATATATTTTTTTCCCTATTTTATTTGTGACTCCTTCTACTACTCAAGAGACTTTTATAGTCAAGTCACATTAAATAAATGCTCTCAGAGAGGAAGGAAACTTCATTGTCTCATTTTTTTTTCTCTTTTCCTGCGCATACCAATGATCACTTTTTTGGGTCATCAGTTTTCTAGTAATGACTTCTTTTGTGAACATGACGGTCAGTGACGTCATTTCACGTTCCCTTTCTCTTTCAAAGAGGGTGAAATACACACAAGTCAAATTTTATATTCTAAAGTATAGTAATCCTTTTTAATCTGTATGAATCTACCGATCTTGATGACTATATGTTTAATAATTAAAAAATCAAATAAAAGTCACTAATGGGAGGAAAAAAAAAAACTCAATAGCGTATCGAGATAAAGAAGCAAGTTTGACCCTTAGTCTGACCTAATTTGTTTAATAATTGCACGAAAAAATATATCAAATTTAAATATTACAAAAATTTGTAAGAATAGGCATTTTATGCCTACTAACCAGTGACTTTTTGTACATAGAAAGCGATGAACGTCATGACTTGTAATGCTTTCATTTATATGAAAAAAGAATTATAAAATAATATAAATATTTATTGTAGTTTTATTAAATAAGTAGTTTTAAAAATTGATCGTTGACTTTATAACGTCACAAGAATCATATTTGATACACGATTGTTCGGATCCTCAATTTGAGCGGTTTAACACTTTTTGCCTCTAAAATTTCATGGATGTAATTAAATTTGCAAATTTTTAACAATGGATCATTAAAATGAAAGAAATACGGATTATAATCTTCTAGTAATGTAAACGTATTCGTTTTAAAAATGGATAAGAATTCTAATTTCAAAAATCAGAAATTTTTGACCCATCATTAACTTAATGGTGTTATAGGATTAATTGATATTATATGTATGTAATTGTACATATTATTTATCAACCAAGGTACATTCCCAGGCTTTTTTGTTTCATGTCTATTTATGTGTAAGAAAGTCTTCCCTTATAAAAATAATAACATACTTCTATATGGTATAAGATACATAAAAAATATTACAATCAATAAAAAAACCCAAAATGATAATAATGTACAAGCCTGTCTCAAAGAAGCTTTTAAGTAGTTAATCAAGGAGGAAAAAGTTGTTTTTGAAGTCAATAAGAACTATCGTTTACCAATATCTATCTTAACTTTGAGTTAAGAAATGAGCATAAGGGTATATATGTTTCTTTATATATTCAAAACCATTAAAATTGGCGTTATAAATATCTATATTAATTACTCCCCCCTCTCTCTCCAATAAAAAAAAATATTGATCTTTTAATGAAAAAAAACAATAATATTTAACGATCATTTTGTCATGCAACACTTTTGAATCTAACAAAATAGCATCCCAAAACATCAACAACTTATTTATACTTTATTTGTCAGCTCCCGATTTGTCTCTGAGCACAGCTTTAACCCACTAATATAAAAATTTAAATTGTACTTTGTTGTCAGCTGTCGATTTTACAACGTTATTGTCTTTATTATTGTTTTGGTGCATTAGTTGATTGAATTTGAATTAGCTTTTGTCAAAGGGGGATCAATTCATTACAAGTAATTATTAATTAATAATTAGGAAGAATTGCCTAATTACCAATATATTTTGGGCTTTTTTTTTTTTTTTTTTTTTTTTTTTTGGGAGGGGAGGCTGCACTATGTAATAAAGATAACGGTTCTAGAACAATTAGGTATTTTTTTTGTGTAGAACAATTTGCCGAATGACATTTGGCCGAAAAATGAAATTAAATATATTGATATATACGATTGTATATTTTAATTCCATTTGAAATGATATTATGATAAATAGGTATTGTTCATTTGCTATATTTGTCATATAGGTATATTATTGAGTCTTATTTTCGAGAAAACTATTTTTAAATTCATTAATGATCATTTTATAAACACAACTTATAAACCTTCCTTATATCACAAAATATACCCTTGTCCTTAAGTTGTACAGTTGAAGTGCAGGTACAACAGGCTGCTTAAAATCTACTTCTGACGTGTTTCGTAGCACAAAAGACCACTTCTAATATGCTATAATAAACCCGGCCCACAGGGTTGTGTAAGTAGACTGGTGAGCCCCAAACCAGGAGAAATTTTTCTGACTCTACTTCCCCGAGCATCAAGGAACCCTTCTAATATCCAAAATACAGTCCGGCCATCAAGTTGTACAGGGGAAGTACTGAGCCATAAGAAACTATAAACTTTACCGCCCCCTGTGTTTCTAAGTACCAAGGACATCTTCCAATATGCTATGATTCACATCAGCCCCCACGTTGTGCACCATCCACTAATTAAAATCAGTTATTCTTTGATACTTCATTATTCCGATAAATAATATCGAATACAGGCATAACACATATTTTTTAAATTTCTGAGTATATATATTTCGATTTTAACACTATACATCATATAAACATTGCACAAAACAGTACAAAGTACTTTCTTAGAAGTAGGCCGTGAGCCGGGGATATACAATAGTATTATTTTTTTGGTATGAAGGTTGAGAAATGTGATGTAATTTCCTGGAAAAAATGAAATTAAAATTTTAACAAAAAATCTATTATACTCCTATATGATATAAGTTTGTTTATTCCAATATGTGGCTAGACTGTTACAATTTACAAATGGGTTAAAAGTGTTTTTTATGAAACAAAGGTTTCTAAAAATTTATCCAGACATATATATGTAGAATAATAAACTTAATGTATATGAGATAGTGAATAGTTTAAATGGTTTTTTTTTATTTTATCTATTTCACTTTTTTGTTCTTCATTAAGCATTTAAATGCACACAAAGAGTAGGTACTATAAGAAGATGATATCCATCCAAAAACACGTAGTGAGAGAAAATCCTCTTCTATGTAGTATTTACATAGATATGAACATAACGATAATAAAACACTTTCTTTACTTTTAAACAGAATTAAAAATATCTATATTCTATAAGTACTCAAATGTATGTGCACATATAGAATCAACAAAAATGTTAGAAGGAAAATATTTCCTTGAAAAAAAAAAGGGATTTATTCTCTCATAGTGTTCAATATATGTACATATAGTGTATGTCAAGACATATCAATCTTCTTAAGTTATTTTCGTAGATTAAGTATAATGCACAAGTGTACAATGTAAGTTTTGATGAATAATCCGGCTCGGCTGGTTTTACCGTGAAATATATCTGAGGCGAATACAAAATGTTTGGGGGATGTAAATATCTTTTTTTTTTATTCAAGTGACTATTTTTTTGATTAAAATTTTAATTGTTTTTAAATCTAATATACTAAACATAGGATCTGATAAACTTTATGAAAGTTTGACAACGGCTGTTGCTCTTATATGCAATGTTCCAGATCCTCTATTTTTTACTTTAGAGCATGTTACCCCTCCCAAAGAATTTGACGAAATTATTTTTGATTTTTCTCCTCAAATGTAGGTTGCGAAATAAAATATAAATATTTAAAAAAACAAAATTCCATCAGGTTGAATTTACAAATATTCTTTTGATTAGGAGTTTATTTTTTTATATGAATAAGAAATATTTTCAGAGAACTCTCTTGCTAATTGCAAGCACTTCAAATGATTTAAACGTTTCCTTTTGATATAACCACCTTTAAAACCTCAAAAGGAAGGGTTTGTGGACAAATCTCATAAATCAAAGAGAATAGCTTTGATCTCTGTTGGAGTTGTATTTTTTTTCTTTAGAATAAAAACAATGGTATCATTGCTTTAGAATACAAAACCCTTTTAAGAGGACGTATGAGTACATATAAGGTGTGCTCTGAGTGATGACGATGTACTTACGATGAAGAAGGACGAATGTTTGGAATGTAATCACATAGGAACATAGGTAAATGTGGGCTCTAAATACATAATATGTAAGTACACTCTCTCCAAACTCATTTAAAAAAAACAAAAAAAAACAAAAAAACGAAAATTCTTTTTAAAGAATCTTTAAAACGACAATGGATGATCGTTTTTACCTATATACATTTTACAACGTCTAGTCATGCGTATTAAGCTACTCGTTTTTCTTTTGTTTTCCTCCTGATTGCCTTCATCTCATAGACTAGGTCGGTCACTGAAGCTTGTTTATATGTTATCAACCTATAGTTAACTAACCATGCTTTTTGTACAAATTGAACATTTATTTTCTCGGACTAAATTATCAGAATTCTCTAATTCCATTTTAAAAGATTTAAAAAAAAGATACAACCAGCCAGTATATATCCGGTATAAGAATAACAATATTGACTAGTCAAGACTAGTGTTGTATCGGTCCTTATTCAAGACGTAAGACTGCAGTCTCATCTGGTCCAGTTCAGTCCTGCGTATCAGTCATAAAAGTTTGGTCCTCGATGACGTCGCTAACTTTATTTCTTATTATTTTAATTAGTTTTAGTACTGATAGTCCGAAGGTCTGATAATCTTAAGGACCAGTCCTAAGACTAGACTGGACTAGACCCAATAAATAAGGACTGACTCAACCCTATTCAAGGCTATTTTCGATATAAAAAAGGACAGTTTATGATCCAAGTGTGTGAGTCCAATAGCTATTTGTTATAATATTTAAATATTCTATATATTTTATCAAAGAAGCCCTCGGTGAATCAGTTGTATAAACATAACGATCATAATGGCTTACTCTATTATTATGATTTTGGGGTATACAAGACCAGCTTGTTCTTCTCCAAGTTTCCTTTAAGATGGATTGCACTCGTAATACAATAACGTCTGGTAAAGTACTTACTTAGAAGAACGCACTCTCAATCTTTTTTCAAACATTAGCATTAACTTGCTGGAGTAAAAGAGTACAACTTTTTGTCGAATTCAGTTTCAGAAAAAATATTTTTAAAAGTGAAACCATAGACATTTCACCTTCAAAAAATTTGCTTAGTAGAACACTGAACGTAGTCATTTGTTTCTTGGTAAATTTTGTCAAAAATACTTTCGGTGGACCGGGTATATTAACATAGCAGAAGGAAGCAAGGTATACACTGTGGAACATAAGCAATACTCGTTTATGAGTTATACCAGCTACAAAGTCTTAATTCATGTCATACTTTGAGTATGGTATAGGACAGAGCTATTCAATTATTATAGTAAGTTTCATCAAGGGCTGAATATAAAAATGGAATAATAATTGACTTTTTATATATCTGTAGATATGATTTTTGATTTAAAAGTCAGATTAGACCACCACTGGAATAGCTTTAGTACTAACTTATCCAATTTCTTAAAAAAAAAAACCTCAGAATCTAGGGTTGTAATGACTAATTCTAGCTACATACATACTATTTTCATCTATTTTATCAGAAAATTAGGCTTAATTCACCCCTATATGAATTACAACTCATGGCATGGATCTACCAAATTTAACTTTCTGCTTTATTATTTAATAGTTTTGATGACGACATGGAAAGGAAATTATATTAATTCTCTTGTGACTTTGATAGTGCTTTGATTATCCCATGAAGAGTACGTATTATGTACTTTCCTATAAAGGTACATACTTTGAAGCAATAAATATTGAAGAGGTCTCTTCAACTATTTATTTTTATTTTTTCCAATTAACAAGACAAGGAAATAAGAATAGGTTTAATTCCTAATAAGTTCTTTGTAGAACGTCCATTGAGAATGAAAAGAATTTCTTAAAATAAATTGTTCAAGCCGATTCTTAAGTTAATTATTATTTTTTTTATTTTCAAGGGAGATCTTAATTTACCGGTTGTCTTTTTGTTTGCCCTTTTTAAAAGTATATATATTGATGTATATGTATGTATGTGCATACCTATATAAAGGGAAAAAAGGTATAAATATACCTTGAAACATAGTTAATTACTAGAAACTTGTAATGAAGTCTTTAACCTTAAGAAAAATAATACAAAAATCTTATTGCCATAACGTCAGACAGAGTACTAATGAAATTGATTTTTTTACCAGAGAAATTAATGTCTTTTCATTTGTAGAAGAGGGGTTGTAGTCTATTATTTCAATTTTAATTGCTAAACACTCAAGATTAAGTGCTTATCAGCATACCAATTGAGTATACGTTGTAAAACAAATTGTATATATATATACATTGAATAGAATATATATGTAGTATTTATACAGTAAAATGATCATTCCTAAAATAACAGATCCCTTCTCCATTGAGCGTCATTTTTGACGTCACGCATTGCATAATAAATTGAAAGCAACACTATTTACGTGAAATAGCTATTGACAGGGATGTCGGACGGGGAAAAGGGAGGGAGATAGGATGTCACTTGGAATTTGTTATAATTTTTGGAGTGCCTTTAAAGAACAAATAATATATACCTTATTCCAGAAAAATAACTTTTTAGAAATAGATTGTAATATATGTATATATATATATATTTCATGTCATTAAACTAAATATTTAGGAAAATAGATCCAAAAATGTCATTAAAGAAAGCAATATTACTTTAAAAAACGTGATGAACTAAATTTTTTATTACAAGGGTCTTGTATTAGTTTTGTGGAAAAATAAAAAGATCCAATCTCATATCAAATTCCTAAAAAATTAAATGACAGTCCTAAAATTCGAAAATAAAAATACTCAAAAATCTAGTTAAAAAATTATAGCACCGGCAATAACCAGGTTATTGATAATTATCTAGTGATAATTAATAAACGGAAATGCAGTTTGGGATCGAGAGGCAGAAATATTTTTTTAATATTATGTTGGGCTAGAGGAATTCAGCTGCTATAAAAATAGATTGTGTAGAGATGACCTTGGTTTGAAGGCCGTTAACCCTACTCATTGGTATTTTTTTACATCCCCTGAGTTAATTGAATTGATTAAATGAAATACCAAAACCTTGGAGTTCTAGCGACCAGAAGTATATTCAACCAAAACAATTTTTAAAAAGGAAGAAAGCAATCAATTCCAATCAATATTGGAATCATTAACTCTTTCATACTCTGAATGCATTCTCTTTTCCAACCTTTCTCGTTCTCCCCCATCCATGTTTGTTCACAGCTGAAATATAGATCCAGAATTTTCCCAGCTTGTCACCTCTCTCAATATATTTATATCTTTCTTTATTTATGACTCCAACAGTTGAGGATGATGGGACGTAATTGACTAACAAACAAATAGGTTCGTTTGCTTTTTTTTCTTTTTATTTATGGAAGAAAGGCTGGAAGATGATGTTGTAAAGTGAATTAAAAGATTTTATTCAAATAAATTTGCTTGTTTATGTTCCTCCACAATGACAGACTTCTTACAGAATGATCATGTCACGTGAAAACGTTCTATACAAACACTATTAAAATACTTTTGAATGTCTCTGGGATTTCTTTACGTAATGAGGAGAAATGAATAAGGAACAAAAAGTCGTTTTATTATTTAAATAATTAGCTCAACATTAATCGCTAAAAAGGGGATGTATCTTAACAAAATTGTACTATTCATGTTTCCCTCAGAATGATGACTTCATTCTGAAAATGCTGCATAGTGTCGTTCTAATAATTTTAATTATTTTCTGTATTATGTATGTTAGAGTCGATTGCATGTGATATTAATTTATATTAGTTCCTCGTCAAAATAAATTACGTGTACAATGCACATAGAGAAAATGGGGACTCAAAAATTATTTCCCACAATGTCTATTTCCCGTCAATATGTAATATTATTTAGTAGGTATTACTTTGTGGGTTTCATGTATGTAGTTGATAAATTCTTCTTTCGTGTATGTTGTTCAAAGTTGGAAAGAGATGTCAATGAGGTTTCCTTATGGTATACAGGGAGGCTCAGATAAATGTGGAAAATCTTGAAAGGCTTATAACGAACAAACTAGATGGGATAGAACCATGACTTTTATTATTATACATTTAATGACATTCAATTATTATCTGCCTCTCTTGATAACTACCGAAGAATGTAGATTAAAAGTGCGAAATCAGAACCATTACAATGACAAAGCAGAGTCTGCACGAGTTTGCCCGGGCCTGCCAAA